>NW_020271755.1:1422267-1602446 GCF_003268045.1 Sipha flava | reverse complement strand
ATAATAATAATAATAATAATAATAATAATAATAATAATAATAATAATTATAATATTAATAATAATATTGAAAATATAACTGTCATATAACATAGTAATCATAGAAGTAATATGAATAATCATAATAATAATAATAACAAAAATAAAAATAACTATAAAATAATTGGTGTATGGAAAGAAATTGGCTTTTAGGTGGCAGTTTTCTTCACTTTGAATCTTTCTTCGGCCGCCATTGAACCTTTCATGATGTATGCCATATTTAAGAATAATGCTGTCCACGCTGAATGCGTCTCCTGTGACCATTGGTCGACCAGCGATGGTTGTATAGCCAAAATGAATTGCGGGCCTATCAACTGCACACAAAGACAAAATCGAAAAATAATTAGAAAATAAAGCTCCAATATTCATGTGCAACACATAATCACATTTAACATATGGAAGAAGTATTGAGTATAAAATATTTGATTGGCAGTATAAATAATGAATTTCATTTTCAAAAGAAAACATATGTCATAAACAGTCACATATTTTAAATTTTTTTTGTGGGGATGGGGTTCATAATTTTTCTAAAAAATAAGTTGTTTTATAATAATACAAAAAATAAATATAAGGTATGAACTAATAATTCTAATATTACTATAAATTTAAATGAAGAGTTACTTAAAAATACATTATATAAATTGCTGGCTTTCTCTGTACCTTCTTAGCAAGTGATTTAAGAATTTCGAACTTTTATTTTTCTTCGGATTGAGATCCAGGACCCTCCCCCCAAATACGTCACTGATTATACGTATCACCGCATATTCATTTTTATTAAATGAGTGAGTTTTGTATTTTTGTTTTTATCGTACGTTCATTTAATTTTGTGAGCACGGATTACGAACATAGAACAAATAAAACATTTTCTAGTATGCAATTCGTTAATTTATGTATTCTTGTGACTAGACCGGAGACGTAATATTATATATTACATTATGATATTGCCGGTAAAATTTTTATATAAATAATAATAAACCACAAGTAATCGTACATTTTATACGTTGCCTGTGACGAACAAATCCGAAAACACGAGGGGTTTAAAAAGTTTAGTGTTGCGTTTAATATGGTTTAGCCATAATTTAAAATATTTGAATATATGTATATGTGCAAAAAGTTTTCAAACATTTTGAACGCACTATATTCTGAAGAGCGATTCAGTTCTAACCTACGGACAGAAACGTTGACATTTAATTTGTATACCGGTTAATGGCTCCAAACTCGCATGGCGCGTATTATGTTCGTGAAAAGGACAAACCGCTGTCCGTATAAATGGACGCGTGTATGCTAGGTGATTTCATGCGAATAGTATTAAAAACTATCGAACTGCTCACGATTTTCGTCCGAATCACGCATTACTATTTTGGCCCACTATTTTATAGGTATTGTAGTGTTTAATTAAAAACGCCAGACAAGTTGTTCGTCGGCAACGATGTATTTGTGAAAAAAAAAAATAATAATAATAAACGAATACATGTCAAGAACGGGGTAAAAAATGCAAGCCAGTTTTTTTCTTCACCAACCGGATCGATCCTTACCGAGCATACTGCTACACGGATTCGATATTAACAGCCATTTATTTCGTATCGATTAATCGTTGGCCCCGGGAGTACAATTTTTTTTATCCTTTTTATCCCTTTTCCGCCTCTGCTTTCAATGCTCATTAAACCAACGGTCACCAATAGCAGTTTACAACCCGAAAAATATATTAAAGTTTGCGCAGCAATAGCAGACACTAAATCGGCTTCGAGGTCAAAAATACATTATGGATATGTTTGCATAAAAATTACTTTCACGTACATACAACTATTCTAATTTATCGATAATTTCTGCCAAGATCATACATTTACATCGATTTCCTATCCATGTTTTCAGAATTATAGGGTTGTCTAGAATATCTATGTATGATTAAAAATATGGCAATAGGCTTGCAAAATATTATACTTTTTGTTATTGGTTTTATAAATAAATTGGCATATATAATTGTGGTACAGCAAATATAGAACTTGATGTATATTCAATAATATAATATTAAAAAAGTTATTGATGTGTCATTTTATAAAGTGTGATTTTTATTAATTCAAAATGAAAAATGTGTACACCATCGAATGTGTTTGTTTTTTGAGGGATTTATATGAAGTTTCTATTAATCCGATCAGATAATTAATTTTGTATTATTTAGTTTATATTTGTATATACACCGAATAACAACGTTTTCAATCAAAGAGAGTTCCATGTCCAATTCGTATCTGCTAACCATTTCGTGTTATATTTATAGATCAGTGTTCGGGAACCCAATCGCAGTTATCCGTACGCTCAATAATACTGCGTGAAGACCCATGGTGTGTTTGAGTGTACGCGAATATTGTTGTCCGCTGAGAGGGTTGTTTTCAAGTATCGTTTGTGAAACAAAAGGATAAAGTTTGTCAAGTGACCAAGAAACGTCTATATTCGCATGCTCGCGTGCTGTGCGTGCGTGGACGAACGAGCGGGTAGTAATTACACCCGTTACAATTTGTAAGTCCTTTTTCGTACCGTCGCTTCATTTGCTTTCTCAGTTAGAAATGCTCAGTGTTCCGTGAGTGACTTGAAGATAATTTAATTTAAGGTCGATAATACGGAACAAATAGAACAAATTTTGAAATGATCACGGTACCGAAGCATTACCATTTAAACTATCTAAATTATTTAAAAAAATCGGTCTCAAATGAGAAATTTGGTACAAATATTGGCTTAAATTTTAGACTTAATCATTTAATGAATAATTATTTTTTAATATTAATTCACTTGAAGACGTCAGATTGGTTCAACTTTATTGTTTTAATTAGTCGATCGTGATTCGGTTACAGCGGTATCACATTTCAATACGAATATTAGATATTTGGTTGAAACGTTTGTTAAATTTACCACGTTGGTTAAATTAAAATGTCCTTTTTTTCAGTTTATTCGAATAAAAATATTAGAAGTATTGTGAAGAAATGTCGTCATAATATTGAAACATTAAAACATACGATGACATTTTTTGTACATAATACAATAAAGGAAGATTAATTTATGGGGATCACAGAAAAACCATTAAAAATAAACTTAATTTAATATAGATAAAAAAATGTTTTAAGTATTTTCCCAATTGATTTGTTTGAAATAAGTTATTTGTTTATTTTTTGTTTGAAACTATATTATTTTCAATTATTGATGGTCTCAAAAATATTTTTACTTGAACAATGTATTGATAATATGTTGATAGTGCTACACGTTATGGCTTCAGTTAATTTAGTATTTACATAAAATATTGACACCTCCCCCATTCGTACCCAATAGAAGGATAATCAATGTTCATACTGTGTGTATATTATGTTTAGTAGTTCAGAAACTATGTTTGATATTTATTTTTACACTAATCGGCTATTGAAAAAAAATTTTAAACCGATAATCGATACAAAAATGGCATTCATATTCTAAGACAGTTTTACGGTGAAAAGAAAATTTATTTTCTATCTCAAATAATTATAGATGCATTAATTTGAGTATTTCCATTACAATCAAATTACATATTCTATAAATTACATATTATCCATTACAATATTAGCTATTTAAGAATGAATAATCAAAAATTATTTAGCCAAACATTTAAGATTGGGAAATTGTATTAACATACCTAAACAAATCAATAAATTACCGATAATATTGAATAATCTGCTAAATTTCTTTAAATATTTAATTCTCATAATCTTCTCATTAATGTAGTCATACAATGTATAAATTAATGTAGTTATACAATTTTTCAAGTATCTGTTATTTTTTTCCTGTTTGCTAGTAATTTTCTAGTCTCTATAGAGATACTATAGTAATCTATAGTCTATTAAATTTCTATATTCTATCTTATAGATATAATAATTGTTTCTGTATGTCATACGTATAGATTTTAAAATTTTGTTTTTTCTTTCTATGCACTGGTCCGCTGGACTTTAATTTTTAATAGTGTAGGTAAATTTTGTTAAAAATTAAAATTGTCACTATTTTACCTATTTTCACTATTTTACACAAACGGGAACCAATTCGTCCAAATGTGAACCAATTCGGTTACTCCCAATATTCTATGGTTTTATACATGATAAGTTATTTCGTCTCTGATAAAATTTGAATTGAATAGCACGTTATTTAAATTACACATATATTATTTATGCGTTAATTACATGTCGCTCAGTGACTTTTTTTTTATCGTTACTAGAATAAGATACTGAATAATAAAATGATGAGAAAGTAAATATGAACAATAAATATCATTGAAACCATTTAATTTGAAAACATATTATTTGGTAAACTTTATTTTTAAGATAGTAAAATAAACGTTTTCAATTAAATACTATAATTCAATCAAAACATCATTTACAAATGTTGATATTGTTTTTTCGGCATCATTTTTTATGCTTCGTATGAAATTGAATCCGTTTTGACTTTACTTTCCACAAATTGTCTGCAATTTACACTATAGCCAAACTGAATTCCGATTAAAATGAATATAAATCTTGAAAAGTATATTTGTTTTGAACTTTAGCTCTCCAAATGTGTACGCTAACTCAATAAGTGAACTAAAATATTAACTATAAAGCATATTGAAAATGGTATTAAAAATCAATCGTTGTAACAAGATGGATTTTCATTCATTATATTATCATAATATAATTAATAGTTAAATGAAAGATTATTTCTTATTATGGCCAAAAAATTACGAAAAAAAAATATCTTTTAAACTTGTTTGGAGACAGTAATATTTTTTAGTTAGAATTTTCCGATGGAGAATAAAATAGTCGACTTCAAACTGAAGAATTGAACAGTTATTAAACAACTTTGAATAATGAAAAAATGAACAACCTAACGTGAACTCGATGAATAAATAACATATGCAGAAAACCCAACTCAAACTATTCAAAATATTTCTAACAATACATTTAATATGACTATAGAAAATGAAATAAAATAGCAAAGGAAACGACCAAGCATTGCATTACAGGGTATAAAAATGAAGTTCAAATATCATAAATGTCTTTTGTATTCAACTATTTTTTTAGTACATCGATAAAGCTTCTTTTGAACAAATAATACTTACTTATAGAACACACAAACTTACTTTTAGAGTTAAAACTACTACAATTATGATGACAATATTTATTTTTTTTATATTATAGGTATAATTATTGAGTTCTTGAATTATCCAAACATCAGATAAGAGAAATTGTTTTGTTTGCACTGTGTCAAAATGTCCATTTTATGGATAACTCAAAAATTCTAAAAACAATGTCTACAAAGTATTTTGCAATCAACGTATAATTTATAATTTGACTGGAATCTCATTTTTTTTAAAAAAAAAAAATACTGTACAAATCATGTGATATATATATATATATATACATAGAATAATAAGAATTATAGTTAGGAATTATTCCAATCCGATGAGAGTGTTGGAATCAGATTTCTACCAAATTTTCTATTTAATCACTCCTAGTTGTTATTCTTGAAATGTTTCTAAAATTTTCTTGTCAATTCTAAAGATTATTATATTATTATGAGGCATATTGAGATATACATCGTATAATAGATTCTCGCTTCATTAATATAGGGATCTTATATATGATCAAAACTTGTTACACAGTGTTTGTGACTACTATTATATTAATACATAATATACATTATTTATGCATTCAGCAAAATAAATAAATACCTACTAAATTTTAATAAATTATATTTATGAAAATATTTATTCAAAATATAATATGCATTTGTCGCAATATGACGTGCATACGCTCCAGAGGGTTTCTTTTACAAACGCCGTATCAAATAATGAAATGTATGTAGAACTAGATATTGGTTTCGCGGTGCATAATGTTTGCAGAAAACGTTATTGTGTCAGCTCAGAAAACTGTATACCGAGAGGGTATTACTTTATATCTCCTTGTGATATGAACACAATCGTCTTTGCACGGGAAACAAGCGAATATGCTCGCTTTGGTAAATTTATAATGTACTAAAAGGCAGCTGCAGGGGGAAGGGTTGTTAAATGAAGACAAAGTAAAGGTTAGTCGTTATTTACAGTTGCTGGAAACTGCGATTTTTTTCGAATTTCTCACCCGGGTGATCGCAACTTTGACACAAACTACAATATTTATTTAGAATTAATAATAAAATATTGCTCGCGCGCATATGTATTTGTATACGTGTAAACATATACACACACAAATACAGATACAAATATCAAGAAAAAAAAGGGGTAAAGGTACTTCATATAAAGTTGTAATTGTTCAAGGAATATATGTTTTATCTCTCAAGTTGTGCGTATAAAACGCGATGATGAATTAATTGTACAATATTACATTTGTTCGTCGATGTGTTGTATAATTATCCATAAAATACAAGAAAAATGGTTTTATATATATTTTGTCACCAAGGTATATGCCTATATTTAAGCTGAGTTTGTTAAAAAGTTTAAGTGCAATGGGTGGAATGGGGGATATCATAAAATAATTAAAATAGACATCAGTGATTAACATTATATAGAGCGGATCATCACACAGACATTTAAAATAATTATTTTAATTAATTATGTTTATTGTTATATACAGCCTTAATAAATTAGAAAATTGGGATCATTGTAATGTTATGTAGTACTAAAAAATGAGGCCACTAAATGACCAATAATTTATAATATGTATTAAAGTTTAAGATTAAATGAAGAAAATAATATATAAAATAAATTATAAGAATATAGTAAGATTAAAAATTATTTAGGAATTATTTGCATCGTGTAATATAATTTTAGTGTTACGAGGAAAAATGATAATAATCAATTATTCTTAAACTGTTTAGTATTGCAGTTTTAAAGTTTCTGAACTCAATAAACTCAGGTATAAGGTACAAGTCTGTTTAAAATATTAATTTTGTTAATACAACTTATTTTTAATAAAACGAATAGATAAAAGAATTAACTTTTTCAAACAAATGACAAAATTATATATTTTTCAGATTTTTTTTCTTCTTATGACTATTTTCGATTTTTCTCATATCCCTTCAATTTCATATACAAAATTTCAGACATTTATGAGAATTTTAGAATGCTCAAATATTTACTTTTATTTCCAACAATAAAATAAATACGAGTATTTTTGGGTGACGTAGATTTTACTCTTCGTATTCCCACTATTTATAAAAACAGCAAAGTTTATTAAAATAAAAGACCGTTCCAAATTTGGTTGCTATATAAAATTTTAATATTAATTAAAATAAAATAATTTAGACAATTACGATAAAATTACGAAAGAACAAGAGTACCGAAAATTACCTAATTGGGAATTAATGACGTATAAATCGACAAAATGGATGGTATGAGGTATTGCAGTGCGTTTAATGTGGTGTAAAAAGAAAAATTATTGTTCAATTAAATTAAATTAGTTGAACAATTTTAAATTAACATTGAAATAAAATTTCAATTGATTATACATACGTCAACGTATTTTTGTTTGGCGCCATAATGATAGTGCTTCTTGCCCAAGTCTCTTAACAGAGTTTCCAGTTTATCAGGCTCGTATAGACGTGCGACAGCTTTTTGTACGAATGCCATAACTCTAAAACAATAACATATTACATTATCATTGATGTTGTTAGAACATAATTTAAGCGATATTGAAGAAAAATATTTTATGATTTTAATAAAAATGTTACTATAGTATTAATTTCAAAATAAAATATTCTTATAAGTAATTTTAACACGTTGTTTCCAGTGAATTATTTCTTACACTGTAAACATATCAAACATTGTAAGTATAAACGATTGTAGGTACTATCACAGCACCAATAAGATAAATTTCCTTATTCTGTCCTTTTATGCTTACAATGTCTATTGAAATTGAATAATTGAATTAAACGATTATTTGTCACCAATAATTAAATTTATGAAAATGCTCGTTTTCCACACTTAAACGTATTATATGAAATTTATGGTATATTAAATATGATCATTAAAACATAAATATAACAAAATTGAACTAATTATAGTTAAGGTGTTGTTCTAGTAAAAAATATTACTAACCATTAAACAATTGTATTGACTAAAACATACTTAAAAGTATATTTTCATTTGTTGATGTCGATACATTGTTAGAATAATGAATATTATTTGTTCGCAGAGAACATAGTATAATATTTTTTATAAACATTACAATAGCGTTTCATTGCCATAGGATGGAATTCATAACTAGTACAGTAGTGCCATAATGTGTGTTTTTTCATACGCATAAAATTAATATTTATTTTTATGGTGCGCTTTTACATTAATAATTAGTATAAATCAAGTATTCATAATGATAACATCAAAACGAGTCGGCATTATAATATGCTGTTAACAGTGTTCTAAAAAAGATAGCA
This sequence comes from Sipha flava, assembly GCF_003268045.1. Lineage (NCBI taxonomy): Eukaryota > Metazoa > Arthropoda > Insecta > Hemiptera > Aphididae > Sipha > Sipha flava. Next base: position 1,593,993 of record NW_020271755.1, on the reverse strand, counting down.
TTTTTTGGCTTCATTTAAAGTTACATTTTTATACTTATAGCTACTTATAGTTTTGTATACTTATATAATAGGTTATGTAGGATATTACGATGTAATTTATTATATATTTCTCCTGAGTGTAGAAAATGGTTGATTTGGACTGATAAAAAGTACGTCGGCATTTTAACTAATAGAACGCGCGTATACGAAACCTTTACTCGACCATTTTCCCTTCTATTAACCCGTCACGGGCAAACTATATAATAACAATAATAACATTTTATAATGAGTTTCACTGCAAATGATGGATCGCTCCGACCCAGCAACTGGTGAATTCGAGTATGCGTGAGCACGTGTGTTGGTGAACATAATATTATTATATTGACTAGTTCGTCCGAAACGCAGACCATTGTCTTTTATTCGAATATAAGCGGGGCATATATAAACCGTATTCTATGTGATTCCCAAAATGTATGTAGGTCCTCGACTATCGTGAGGATACTATCCTGACTAATGATGGTCTATCGGTCGTGTGGTAATTTCGTTGTTTTCCAATTATGGCAAGTGAACTGTTAAAAACACATTGTTGCAATGAAAGTAATAACAATAATATATAGTGCATAAAAGTAAGAGATAGTAAGTATGATTCGCATACATATATAGAACTATAAAACTGCCAAAATTAAAAATTTGTCATATTTAAGATGTTATTATTTTTAGGTGATCAGGATTGAATTTTGTACAATACGAGAACACCTTATCAAACAATTTTTCATTTAGCCAACGAAAATTTGGTTCGGTATTGAATTTTTTAGTTGATCACCAACTGCTAAAGCAACCCAGTCTCAAATATTTAATTTACGGTTGTATTTTTAATTTATCTTAAGAATTACTCGAGTCAAGATGCAAGACCGTTATATTTAGATTTGTGATGTTTTTACGTCGATTACGATGTAACGTATTGAATGCAAAACAGCTACATTAGGCTTCTTAACATAGCAGTCTTGTGTTTTATAAGTTGTGTATATCTTACGTAGGATTAAATTGAATGATATACAATTTGATATATCAGTATATTATGGCATTCATGAAAGCAATATGTAGGTGCAATACATGAAATAACTTAAAATAAGGAAATTTTTCGTTCAGTTAGAAAATTTTAAAATTTCACAAGACGTAATATTTAATATTTGAGTTTTAAATGCACGTTGATAAAAAACCTTAACAATAATATCTTGGTGTCAATTTGAAATTAGATTTTTCTCAAAACTATAGATTTTGAATCGTGACGGTTTTGGTTTAGAAGTACGAAGTATCATGGCTCCTACAATTTTAATATGTGTACGGAAACTAAACGTGTTCAGATTATTAATAATTACGACTGGGCACTTCAAATATGACGGTGTTATTGGGTTTTGTCCGTCTCGCTGGAAGACGTTTACTTTCCGTAGAATATCCCGGACGACCGTTTTGGTCTGATCGTCAAACATAATTAATTTTAATATCCCGTGGGTACGGTGTTCGGTTGTTTGTTGGTGTGGTAACGACACTGTATACACATCGCTTAATGACGATAGATTCGTTCGTATAATTTTATTTTAGGTCTAGGCCTTCATATATAAGACGATTTAAATTGAATATCATATTACAAAACATAGTATGTGATCAGATCATGTTCAAAATGTATTTGTAATATAATTGATAACAAATAAATAGAAACGAACAACAAAGATGGAATACGTACAGCAGCAATGACTGGATTCACTATTTGTGTACCAGTGGTAGTGTTTTTTAGAGTATCTAATTGTTTTAGATTCGTCGGTAACTTCGATTACCATTTTTCTGCCCCATCTATTATGATATTAGCCTATAGCTACACGGGATATTTATGTTCATTATAACAGCGTTCAGCATCAAACCGTTCGTGATACATGATGTATTGGATGCTGAGACTATAAAGACCATTAAGCACTGCATTAATCTTGAAAAGAAATTCGAAAACTAGTTAAGGCATTAATTTTAACATCAGAATGAATATATCAAAACATTTTCGTGTACTGAAAACGTTTTTGCGTAGACTGTTGCGTGATCTATCTATGAACAAACATGATAATTTGAAAACAATATAACAGTATTCAAAGTAAACATTGTATAAAGAGGTTAAACAAATATCGATCCATAAAAATATCAAAAGTGTTACGTTTTAGTAGTCATCGTGGATATATGGTTAAGAGATCTTAAAGGCGAACACTGTTCGGTACCTATGCATATTATATACATGTTTATTTTATTTTTAGGTATAGTGTGTGTTTAATTTTTACACCGGGTACTTAGTTCTTTGCAGTAAAATTATAGCCCTCGATACGTTTAATACGTATCGTATTTAATATTTAATACACGTTTTAATACGTTTAAATGTGTGTAGAATGGAAGATTACTTGCATTTTTATTGATATTTCAATTACTCTTTGGTTGGATTCATTAAAATTACTATTCTCTGTGTCCTATATTAAATTTTTTGAAAAATTATATTGTTGAATTTGGATGATAAATAATATTATATGAAGGTATTAAAACGTATTTCATCAAATATTTAAATATTCTTAAATTTTTTCTATAATAGTCTAAACGTAGTTTATTGTTAATGTTAAACTCGATAAAGACATAAGAGTATGTGTGCCACTGACTCAATTTCAAAACCAAAATAGCAATGCATATTTTATTATTAATACCAAATACACTGATTGCAACAACAACGAGATGGGAGTTGGTAAATTGGGTCCTAAATAACCTTTTCACGGTAAATTGGGACCCAGGAAAAAAAAAGTAGTAGGTAAGTTAGGTCCTGGGGAAAAAAAGATAGTAACTTAAGTCCAAGGTAAACAATTTTTTTTTTAAATATCTAATAACTTTTATTAGGAATCAATTTTAATATTATTGTGTTTTTTATTACATTTTCGGTAAAAACTTAAAAGATACGAATTTAACAAACTCAAATCGACGTACAATACGCAATGCACGCTACGAAAAATATACTGAAAATGCTCAGACTTTGTACACTCGTGTCTGTGTATAATCATAAGAACTATCATCAATATTGATGTTAACTGATAACTGACACATTATATACGACAAACTAATGTACGTATATGCCTATATACGTATCTTAATTAGACACAATCAAAGTTACGATGTTACGAAGTTATTTGATCACAATGGAATCGATAACCGATAGAAAAAGTGTGAATTGTCATTTGTAAAATGATTACGGCGAGTTAGTATAGTTAGTAGTTGGGACTCAATTTACCTACTATCTTTTTTTTCCCAGAAACCAACTTACCTAATATCTTTTTTTTCTCGGGACTCAATTTACCGCTTTCAAAATGTACATAAAATATCGTGGATCCAATTGCCCAATTTACCTAGCCCCAACGAGATACACGCATTTTTTAAATCTTAATGCATTTATAAATTAAAACACACATTATTGAAAAACCACATTTATTTAACTATATTGCTATAAATTCCATCTTGAAACAAATTAAAACATTAAAGTTCTTAAGAAAACCTCATTCTGTTCAAGGATACAAAAATTTAAAAATAGAAAAAAACTGCTTTCGCGATAATGATTAATTTACATTATCGTTTAAATACTGTAGTCGGTCATCAAATTACATGACATAATATGTGCACACGATGTTTGTTCGTAACATAAATATGCAAAATAATAATTTAAAATGCACGATTTTTAAAGTCCATATATTGTAGTCTCGTAGTCGATATTAACGACTAAGGGATTTTAATGGTATGCCACTAGCCGTACATGTCATACCGTTGAAAAATTGACGTTTATAAACGTGGACAGGTAAAATCAAGTAATAAAAATAAACTCGTATATATACAATAAAAAAACAAAAATAAAAAAAACAACGTCTATAAATGTTTTTATACTTATAACATTGCACCCAACTCACGAGGAACCCGTTATGCAAAATTAAGATTGTTTCAACCTACTTGGCTAAAAAAGTCTACGAAAAAAATGTATTTTATGAATTAATTAGCGAACGCATATTATTATATACTGATGAATAAACAATAAGTGTTGATTATTACAGTTTACTATTTAGACACTAAATTCCACATAATATATGTATGCATGTAAAAAAACAAAGTAATTTTTTAATCAGAAGATTAATGACCCGTATCTAGTAGGTACGAAAAGAAAACAATAATAAATATATATATTTAACATTAATAAAGTTGCTTCGCGGGGAAATATTGCTGCTCACTGTTGATACCAAAATTGCAATTTATCCCTTCGTAGTTTTAATGTAAAATATTCATGAATTATTTTTGGCCCAGTACATAATATAATACAGTCTGTGTAATAAATGCAAACAAGATAATATTAGTATTCATGGTATTTTATAAAAATAATCAATCATTAATTTACAACTCTGTACCACGATTCATAGTAGAAACAAATGTAATAAGGAAATATATAGATTCTACAACAAATATTGAATTGGTATGAAATGTGCATATGTATATATAGAGCTACGAGATAATATTTAGTTTTATTTGCAAGTATACTTTTGATAATTAAAAACCAAAACTTTTGTTGTCCTCCGTTTTTCTACGTCAATAGAGTTCTTAATTTATTTCTTTAAATGTGGTCTACTGTATATAATAATCGAACAAAATAATATATTTGATTGAAACGTGTAACAATTAAAACGTATTAGTTTATAAATTTTAAATTTTGTAATTTATAATAACAAACATTTTTACGTGACGGGTCATTATAATGTTATAAATATGAATTTTGCATTATGTATGTAGTCTTGTCGTGTAATTAACCAATGATTTACATAGACCTATGCAGACCTGTATTTCAGGGGGCGCCTATTATAATTTTGGGCCCTATCTTAACAAAATGCATAAAATGTATAGATTATAACGTATAAATAATTAAATAAATATAACTTAAATTTTTTATTTAATAGTATACAAGTTCCAACTAATATGTTTTCCTTGAATCTATTTTTATAGTCAATTTAACTGTTATAATATCGTAATAAGTTTTTTCTCGAACGTTTAGAAAATTTAGTTTTATTTTTCATATTACTAGATGCCATTTAATTTTTACCAAATATTTTAGAATAAACTTGAATTAATTCGAGCAACATCGATTAAAATACGGAACTCTTACTCTGAGACTTGCCGAATGTAGGACCCATTTTAAACGTTTCATGGGATGCCCAGGAACATCTGGCACTCCCCGTGTGCACGCCAATGACGATTTGTTTGCTACTATTCTTGATTGTAGAACTTTCACAAGTTATTGTGAACGCAAAACATTAACAAATATACGTCTTATTTATTTAAACACCTTATACACTTACTTTTACGTTAGTGAATCTAGTGCACATCGTTATTACCTGAGTACATTTTGATCTGTATCGAAGGATTTTTTGTCAAAAATTTGGATCTTACTAAATACAAAGCTAATACTTGTCAATAATTTGTTGAAATATATTATTGAAATTAAGTTTATGTGTGAAGTGAATAATGTATTGCTTTTGGTTTTACAACGATGGTTTTTGTTTCGTCTTTGGGAAAAGTTTTTCAGCTTTTCTAGTTTGTTATTCTATACTAACGATTTCATGTAATAAATTAAAAAAAAAAATGTACGCAAGTTAATATACTTTTTTGGGTTATTGCTTTAATTTTATTTGTACTAGTATATTAGAAGAATATACAATAACCAATTATTTTCACAAATATTTCACTTTATAATTTTAGAAGTAAAAATATAACATAAATAATATTTATCAGTGCTGTTTTTTAATGCGATAATTTATCATTTCTTCTAATTTAAATAAGCGTGATATAGATGCATGCTCGGAATAATTACCTAATCGACTTCTTAATTAAAAAAAAAAAAAAAACAAATCGTAGAGTTTGTGTACTTGAGTATAAGCAGTAGTAGTAATTTAGTATTTTTTTTTTTTTTATATTTATTAATATAAAAACGAATATTGATACAATATAGCTAACGATTTACAAATATTAAAAAGGTCGATGGACATAATGGGTTGATGATGAGATTAGTTACAGTAAACTCTGAAATCCTTAATTAACAGCGATCATACACATATATATTTGTATTTAAGAGTAAGCGTTTTTAAGGATTAGTTTCATGTAGTTGGAAGTTAGATTTTTTGATTTTATATGTTTATATTTAATAGTATTTACTATGTAGTATTATCAATCGAAGCGTTTGCTAATAATAATTGATTTTTTGTTAATTATGATTATTTAAATTTCAAAGAATATTTTACAAATATCCTAACAATTTCAGTATTGTTGTTGTTTACTGTTAGTGCAAAATGAGGATTAAAATTATAAGTTTACAAGTGTTAATTCTCTCAATTTATACTGTTGACATGGTCATCGATATCCAGCCGCTTCTTAAAATATGGAATACAAGGATTGAATTATTAGAATACTAATTATTTATTTTACAATATTTTTATTTTTTAGCATTTATACTTGAATTTATTTTGAAACGGTATTACCTTTTTTTCTCTTATTTTTTAAAACGGACATTCATTAATATTTTTTTTTTTTTATAATGTCAAAAATTAATTGAAATAAATTAATACAGTTAATTTGGCGTGATAATACTATTTATTAATGCGTATAATTTAGACATACTCTATTTGTAGTTTTTACCTAAGAACTTATAAAACATTAAAAACCCACGATAACTTATGATGGGTTCACAAATTCTACCACGGAATTATAAATTTAATTTTAGGGACCGAATATTAAAACTCATTCAAATCATACGTATACATATCAAAGTTGAACGTAAAAAAAACCAAAACTATTGGTAGGTATATAGCAGCATTGAAATACACACACACATTTATTTATAAGTTTACGTATGAATCATAGTTCGAGCCATGTAAAACGTGTTGGTCGCGATTGCTGAACGCATATTTACGTGTGAATCAGGCATGTCAAACACGCATAATTTTTTGTGGCCCGTGGCTATCAATATCAATCAACAAAATAAAAAAAAATATAAAGTATTAATGTCGTGTCGCAACTATCTTAGACCCTTAGACAATGTTATATTTGGTTTACGTTATGGCTAATATTCTGATAAGCTGTAATCGAGTAATTTTTATCGATGGTTTTATGTATATGTTTATAATATGAAATATTTTTTCGTTAAAATTTAATGTGTGACCCACGTATTCAACAATGCAATACACATGGCCCATTTGACACTTTGAGTTTGACAAGACTGGTGTGGGTTCTAAACTAAAACCGTTATCGACCGTTTGTTTACGTAAACTGTACGCGCGATGTTGTTCGACGACCGTCTTTAAAAGCCCATTGAACGAAGCCACCGTGGTGTCATTCGCTATTCGTGTAAAAACAACAGTGTACACCGTGATAGTGTTCACTCGTCCGTTTCGTCAAACGAAACCGCACAAACGTCCGAAACACGCGCGTACACGAACCGGCACAACAGTGGCGAACCTAGGGAAGTGGACCCCGGGTCCGGACCCCCCCCCTGGCTCATGTAATTGTATATATTTTAATTTTATATTTTTTAAAGTTACCCAGGAGTTTTCATCTAAACTTATTGATCAAAATTATTATTAGATTTGGTATATTGTTGACAACACGACGAATCTGATAAATAGATAAAATCATCGATGGTCAATAACCATAATAACCATAATTGTATCATAATAGTCACAACCACAGCGTAAGATAAAATATATGAAATATAAAAAAATGTAAATAATATATATTCGTATATTGAATAATATAATTGTATTTATCAAACAATGAAATTAATTTATAATGTATATACTCGGGAAAAAGAACAGAAAAACAGTAGATAAATACATTTATTTCCTGGATCCCCCCTCCAGTTGAATAAATCCTGGTTGCACCACTACGACACACGCAAGTCCTTAACCCGACGTAACCGTCAGCTAATGTCATGTTTCCCGTGCCGGAACCGCTGGCAGGCACACACGGCTTTGTCGAAATCGAGCGGAAAAAAAAATTTCGCATCCGGTAACACGTGAGCGCGCAGAAATGATTTCGTCGGCGACTGTCACGTCTAGCTCAGAGAAAGTTGCGGTTTACGGGACGACGGTAAACGATGGTTGCGAGGGTTACCGGAGCTGCGTGCGTTTGCCCGTAAACCGTTGACAACGGGTGGCGACATCCGAGCCCGCCCCGTTCGAACACCCCCCGGGGCTTACGCGGTGCGTATTTCGCAACGGGCCGCAGCAACCGCTTCTCGGTCCCGTCCGCTTAGTGCACGGTCCCTCCAAACCGTCGTCTATCTGCCGCTACGAACGCAACGCGCGCTCATCGAAATTGTCATACGAGAGTAAGGTTTGGATTTTATTCGGTAACGTAGAAGGGTTTTTTTTCCGTCTTCCCGTATTTCTTTGGAAGCGGTGTCGTTTCGACAACGTAATCCAAATCGCACATCAAAGAAACATATGCGCGTTAAAAATAAAAATAAATAATAAAATTATATTTTTAATTCGCACTTGTTACCTACGTACTCTCAGCCTCTAGGTCGTTTTTCGAACGTCGAGAGCACATTTATTTCGTTTTATTAGTTATCATTTGTGCGTCACGTTTACCGATGAAACAGATACATTTATTTCAGTACGTTTTATCGGTGGTTGTAAATTTGATTTAGGTACTTGCGGTAGAACAACATGAGATTTACCAATTATAAAATGTTAACAATTTGTTATCACATGTATCCATGTGTATACTCGTATTTATAGTTAAATAATCTTCCAAAATTTCGTAAATCATATTATTTTAATCGTACTATGTATTTAATTTTATATTCAATAACATTAAACTTGAAAATAATCTTAAGAAATGTAATTAAAATCTTGTATTTTGTCTAGAAGACAATTACTCTTTATAGACTATTGTTGGGGAAATATTTGATATTTTTGATCTAAATCCTGCAGGTCACATAATATTATAATTAAGTTTATAACTTATAAGTATCATAAAAGTGTCATGAAGTAAATATTGTTGTTAAAATTTTTCACTAAACAAAAAATATGTGTAAAATTAAATTAAAATTTCATTGTAATATCATTATAATATAGATATGATATATATAGATATGAGTAGTTAAATATACTAAGAATAATTAAGAATCCCGAGTCAATAAAAAAAAAAATAATAATAATAATAATATAGACATATTTGCTTATAAATAAAATACCTTTTAAATGTAATTACAAATTCATTATTAGACAAATAAAATAATTATTTTTTTAATAATATTTTTTTTATGTATTTTTTTAACAATTGAACACTAGTGTTGGAAATAGATAACTAAAAAAATTATCTAGATAAGATAAGATAATTTTAACAAAATATTATTTAGATAAAGATAAATACAACAGTAAATTTATCTAGATAAATATCATTTTTTTACACTTATTTTTAATGTTTTTTTGTATTTTTTTAATATTAGATTTCTATCAATATAATGACATAATATTTATAAAAACAACAGTTTGATACTTTTAATTTAACTATTTGAATATTATACCTATAAGAATGAAACATTAAAACATTTAAACAAATACCAATATTTCACTGGTCAAAATGATGTAGTTAGCTGACTCTTTATTCTTTAATACTATAATATTTCTACTCCTACTTAGTAATACAAATGCATACAATAATGAATTAATAATAATTCATACATTTTAATACAAAACTAGTCAAGTAAAAAAATATTAATTTGTATTATCTCAAGGAAAATTTAGTTCTAAATAAATCTTGTCAAATGCCTATGTATGCACTTAAGTACTATAGCCATTTGTAAATCATATTAAACCTATATTAAAAAAGGATGAACCAAGGATGAACTTCACCTTAAATATTTAAAAAATATATAAATAGTAAATAATACATTATAATCAATGTTTGGTAAGAAATAGTTGAATGCTAAGATATTAGCAAATTGTTTTATTATTAAATACCATAACATTTTTAATAGTTGATAAAACAAAAAAAAAATAAAAATATTATAAAATTACAACAGTATAATATTAATAAAAAAAAATATTTTATAACAAAAACAAATAACAATGCTTATAAATCTTTTATTAGAACTTGTTTGAATTAAGATTCTAACATCTACAACATAAGAGCATCTCAAATGTTTTATCATTTAAACGATTTCTCCTCGGTGTCATGATCTGTGATCCACTACTAAATAAACGCTCTAGTGGCCCAGAATAGGGAAGTGTTTTATTATATTTGAAAATTTTTTTTTTTATGATTGGTAATGAATTAAGAACATTAAAATCTTTATTTTTTGAGATATTCCATAGTTTAAGCAATTATGATTGCTTTGAATATCAATTTCCACATCTAAACAATTCTCGGATAGGATTTGAAAAAATTCTTGGTCACTGCTATCACTATCTACATTTTCATCAGTATTCAAAACAGCATCTTTATCAGTATTCATTAAATAGCACTCATTAAAAAATAATTGTTTACAATATGATATCGGATACCCAAGATAGTTTAAAATTTGGGTGGCTTATAGCAGATAAAATGAAGGATTTACTTTTGACTTTTTTTAAATCTAGTATATAATCAAATCTTTTTTCCAAACTGCTTATAATAACAACAAGTAATAAAATGTTTATAGTGTTTATAACTTTTACTAGACAACAGCCGCCTTATACAAGAAATCGTTAGGCTCTGTAGTCTTAATAAAATAATATGCTATAATACTCTTTCATTAAGAACACACTGATGCACTGTTTCGCGCATCGACGCATCGTTATCAAAGGTTCAACTGGTTTTCATCAGCCGTCGGGATTAGCGTTCTCATTTGAAAAACAGTTATACGAAGTTAATTTTAATTTATTTTTAGAATGGATGGGGAAATAAACCTATACCTAATTAATTTTAATATGCTCATTATGATTTATGGCTAGTAGAGACTAGAGAACGATGCATGCCATAGTGCATGCCCGCACGCAGGAAATAATGTATTATATTATTAAAATAATGTGTTTTAAGTATTTTTCTTCATCAGTCTATAATATTTTTTTTAGAGGAAATATAATACAATATTTGTAATGTAGATGAAATACATTTTCAAATCATATACTCGTATTTTTTTTAGTTATAAATGGAAATAGGTTATTGAATGAATATAATGTAGTGTTTAGAAATGTTTAGTCACTTTTTGAAAACAAATTTAACATTTTTATGATAGAATATTTTATTATTTTACTATCTATGACGATAAAATTGAGTCAAATTCATATTATGATATCCATAAAAGAATGTTGTTTGATTTATAAAATGTGTAAAATATATTATGAACAAATATAATAATTAACTGTATAATATATAAGTAGTTTATTAGCACAATAATTGGCTATGATGGAAGTGATCATAATGTCTACAAAGTTATTAATTGAATTTTCATTCGTAAATATAAGTCAGTAAACAAGACTATTGATTAGTCAAGAATAAAGTATTAATTAAAATGTGGTTCATTTTTTCTAATAGCGTAATTTTATATGTTGGAATTTTACTTAAAATGCCTACGTTTTTGTAAACTAAGTTATTTGTAAGGAATTCAAATAATTTTTCTTAGTAGTCTTTGTACTTCAGCTTCCATAAAATGATTTTTCTACATTTTAATTTAGTTTTTCTTTAGTCTTACAAATACTATTTGAGAGATACTTATATTAGTTTGAAGATAAGCGATATATATATATATATATATATGTCATAACTACTTAGTGAAATTAGCATTTCATGAAAAGCCAACCATTTCAAGAAATGGAAACGGCTTTTTAACACTTCGTGAAATACGAAAACATTTCATGATATGGTCACTTTTTCATGAAATGGTCGTCCCAATTTGACATCGTGTAATTTTTTTTCACAATCTGGTCATTCACTTTGTATACCAAAAATATATTTTATATTTATCAAAGTTTTATAATAATTTTTGTTTGATATATTGTGTAATATGTATAATATAACATATATAGTTTAGTTTTGATATAAATAATAATACGAGTATTAATATGTAGGTAATTAAATAAATTATATAATAATTTTAATAATTTATCGTATAGTTAATAATTATTTATTTAAACAATTTAATGAATTATGGCAATGGCTGCTACATTTAATACTACTTTTAAAATAAGCACAACGTTTAGTTTGACAAGCACTTTTGCATGTATAACTCAAAAATCCTTGAGCTCCAGGTATTATTTTAACTGTTTCACGCAAAGTTAATTCATTTTGCTTATCAACTTGATCAGCAGATATGAATTGTGTAGTGGTACGCTGCATATGCAGAATTTAACCATCATTTAATTAAACCATGTTCAGTTCCTACTCCATATATCTCATTTTTTTCTCAACTATAACAGTAATCATGTGTGCCGGGTTCAAAGGCCCTCTATCGATTCTTGGAACAGGAATTGTGATGCAGTCATTAATATTGAACGTAGAAATTATAACTTGTAACAAATAACAAAAAAAATTACTTAAATGTACTGTACACGTCCAATTTATTTACTATGTATATCAAAAAGTTATATATATATAATAAATAATTAGATACCTGTAAAATTTTTTCAACGGCTTGTTTTTGACCTTATGCGCTGCTTCACGTTCTTCTTGTATTTTTTGATTTGTTTTACACAAATCACAAAAATGTTCTGTGGATTTAATTTTACAAATTCCGCAAGCAATATCGTTTAACATTTGTTTGTTCTTGTATTTCCTCTTCATATTGTTTGTATATTTCTTCAAGATTTTCTTCAGTTGTTAATTTTTTTAAAACTTCTTGTGGTAAGTTATATGTTGTTAACCCAATCTTAGACTCACAACCAAATAATGCTTTGTAAGGGGATCGGTCAATTAGTGTGAATGGAGTGAAGAGTTTTTCTGGAATTGGACAAACTTCAATCCTACATACAGACTATTTTTTAGATTCATTGTCCTTCATCCATGCTCGAATCATATTTACGACATCCTGATTACTACGTTCAATACTTACCTGACTCTTAGTATGTCTTGGTATCCCTTGTACAATAATACATTCCGGCCAAAGTTCTTTAATTTTGATAATAATAGAATTTACAAACTCTTTACCGTTATCACTTTGTAAAACTTTCGGTGCACCAAAAATTAAAAAAATTGTGAATAAATTAGATACTACTTCGACCGCTCGTTTACTTTCAAGTGGAAATAAAGATATAAATTTTATATGGTGGTCTTGATAGTTTAAAATCCATTTATATTTTCTGTCAGGTAATGACTGGAAATCCACCAAGTCAACTTGACCTCTCTTGTTGAAGTTTTTGCTTACAATTAGTTTGATAACCTTTTTACGATTTTACCTTTTCTTACTATCATAGATTGCGTATATTGATAGCTGATCTTGGAATCGAATATTTATTGGACAGTGTCGCATGCATTTTTCCCACACCACCATGTCCAGTACGTATATGAAAATCACTTAGACTTTCGAACAAGTCTTCGTATGACATAACATACCTATAAAATATATAAATTAATTATTATTTTATATTATTATTGATTTATTTATTTCATCTATGTGTGCGCTACGGCACGTGTAATTGTTCACGTGCAACTTGTCATAGCGTCGGATTTCTACTTGCTGTAGCGCACATTCATTATATTTATTGGCAAGCCTTCCGTCCGTGGTATCACATGTTTTCAGCTTTTCTTCGGTCGAGCACAGTGATCGCTCTCGGACCGTCGCGCCGCGGCCATCGCGGTATAGTTTTCGTAAGCAATTTGTTTTGAATTACTTATTTACTTTATAGATATAAATATATCTTACTTGATATCATCTTTGTCATCAGTTTTTTTATGAATTAAATATTTCTTCTCGACCACAGTTAATACATCATATTTTTATAAAATATAATAATCACGTCTTTTCTTTGCACCTCTGTGAAAAAAATAGCGTGTATTTTTAAATGTAAATGAATTACCGGTACTCACGATTAATGGGTGGTCAAATTAACTAATTTTGTAGGTACTTGTTTAATTTAGCATCAATTATTTCGGACATAATTGTCTCAATCTTCATATTTGTATATGGTTTTTTTCCCGGTTTGTCCAAATATACTTATCCATTCGAATGTAAAATTCACTTTTTGGATTAAAATCTTCCATATTATTAAGATTATACAAAATTATTTTAAAATGAGTATCTAAAATGCGTGAATATACGAGCATAATGCAATCCGTTCACCGACTATTCACTTTTTAACTCTAACAAAAATCTAATATGATAAATCAAAATCAATAAAATATAATCTGCTCATTTCAGACAATCAGGTAATTTTATTTAATAGATATTATTTTATAATACAAATTGTGGTAAAGGAATTTCGTGCTTAAATCAATAATTATAAGTTATAACTTATAACACATTTCATATTTACTGATAAAAATGATTATAAGACCATGATAAATATAAAATATATTTTCGGTACACAATGTGAACGACCAGATTGTGAAGAAAATTACACGATGTCAAATTGGAATGACCGTTTTATGTCACCATATCATGAAATATTTTCGTACTTCACGAAGTGTTAAAAAGCCGTTTCCATTTCATGAAATGGTCGATTTCACTAAGTGGCTACGAAATATATATATATAATGTTTGTATGCATATATATATATATATATATATATATATATATATAGAAAAAAGTTAAATAGTGTAAATATTTCAATCTTGAGGTATGTTGAATTGAAATTTATTTTTATAATCCTTCTTGTACTATTAGATTTATTGACTGATTAAAAATAGATAACTACGTTAAGCAAAAATCTACTCATGGAAAAAAGGTAGGATTCTAAATAAAAAAAAAAGGATATAAAAAAATAATAAAAATTACAATTTTAATTTAAATTTAATCTTATCAGAGTCATTGATAAATTTAATAAAGTATGTACAATTGAGATCCATGATCCCGAACTGATCTCAAAATAGGTTTTCTAATGTGATGATTTATCTTTCAACCACTTGGGATTAAAATAGATTTTTTACTTTAAGGATACGTATACATCATGAAATCGAATAAAGATAAAACTGACATTTGCGTAAATTTTATATAGTGTACAGTTATAAATGTACCTACTTTCGAGGACAATTCAATTTTGGAATTGATCGTCTCATTTATATAATACCTAAAGTGCTTTATACCTTTTATGCCATCCAAAAGCAAATATTTTTTTCTCAATTATTTTTTCCGAGACACCCGATACAATATATATATTGGTGTACTTAAAGAAAAATATAAATTAAAAACGTAACTGTATGTTATTATAGTGCAATTGGTATAGATTATGTAATTAATATGTAAATATTGTATTAGAATACCATAGATATAAATGTAGAAACATAATAAAAATAAAAACAGAAAATATTTCGATAAGAATAAACTGTTTTTAAATTTTAGAAAATGTTTCATAAAAAAAAAAAAATAATAAATAGTAACTAAATTAGTAAATATCACAATTTAATAAATCTAAGATCGTTCATAATTTAAGTTTACTACCATTTCGAATTTCAAAACTATGAATCTTATTACTAAGTCAGATTAAGTAGTTCATCTCTGATTAGCGTTACCTGACATGATAGTCACATGAATATTGATATTGAATCGAGTCCATGCTACTTTTATGTGTGATTCATTTTTAATAAATTTAACATAACTTGTGTAACTTGTTTTGTAGATTAATTTTCTTGTGATTGAACCTGTAAATACTTGGTATATATGTCTAATATGATTAAAATATAATTATATCCATTATTATACCAAGTATTTAATTGCAAATCCATTAAGCCTTGTTTGTTGCTTGGTCTAGTATCGAAGTTGACCGATTGTGTGCTTACACACGTTTTATTCGCTGGGCCGAGTGACATATGAGTTCAATACACAATCTACTTGGCTGGTGGTTTAGATACGCCAAGCACAGAATTAACTTTGGTAGTTGAGGGTATTTACTCGGCCGAGTGAGTAGAAACAGTTTCTATTTACCCGCTCCCTAATTTTACTGGGCCGAGTACTGGGACGAGTATTAGCTCCTTGAGTTCACACGGGACAGTGCTCGGCCGAATGCTCGTCACGTGTAAACGAGGCATTAAATAGCTTGCCAAAGATCGTTGTTTGGATCCAAAAGAGGATAGAAAAATTATCTTCGTTCTTGGATATATTTTCTCGCTGATTTATGCAGTTCTTCTGCTAAATTTTATAACGCAGCCATAATTATTAATTACTAAGTATAATAATCATTAATGTTAGATTTTATTATATCTCATAAGTGAAAATTTCTAACAAATTACCATTATTATTATTTATTAGTCAATAGTTTATTTCATTTAATTTGTTATACTATTTAACTAATAATCTTAGTATAGATATGATTTTATTATTATCACCTATATTACTGATATTCTAAGATTTTATTAAACGATTTAATCTTATAACTAATTAATTTAGATCATCTTAATAAATTAGTTATACATTAGGAATCTAAATCTTTATACAGACTTAGACCTATTCAATCAGGTGTTAATGTTTCATCGAATCTGAATTAGTTTGTAACTATTCTTGTATTATGTACAGCTTATGTTGACTGCGAACATTTAAATTAATTATTTTCAGGTAATAAGCTCGTTAATAAAAAACTCTGCAACTCCAAATTGTCTAGAATATTCAATATTCTTAAACGACTTCAATATTTCAATTTGTTTGATATCCATGCCATACAAAATAGTATACTAATACACTATTCAATTTTTAACTGTAACAAATAATAGAGTAATAAAATAAAATAAAACAAAATAAAAAACAGAACATATCGTTCTGGCAATATACATGATATAGTAAAATAAATCAACATATAATAAAATATTGTTGTAAATAGTAATAAATTATAATTATAAGTATAAGTCAAGTTCTTATAGCCATTCTATTGCCTCTTTGGCAACTTTGTAGATTCCTTCAGTCAATCTCTCAATGCATTTTCCAATTATAAAATTGCATATAGCAGATATTGGATGTATTTTTGATAAGAGAAAGTGTCAAGTGTTTCATCGATAGAATCAGAAAACACGCTAAATATTCACAGAAATGTTATATTATGTTATATTATTTAGTAAATGTAATAAGTTTGAAAATTAATTTAACAATAAATTTTTGTATTAGAATTCAGGTTGTTATTTCCCACAAAGTGTTAATGACGAGGTAGACAGTTTACTCGTAACTTATACGTATTATTTGATTAATAAAAAAACAAAATTATTAATACATAAATGTTTTAATTGTTTTTAATATGTTTGTGAACACTGTATTCTAGAGGGTTACGACGTGACATTTTAAAGTATTAGGTTTATGATTTTAATATGTTAGGTTAAATATTGTATGACAATCGAATGTTATTTTTGAGCTTTTTTCGAACGTGCATTAGTTAATTAATGCTGCAGTCGGAGAAAAAATTTCTCGCCACAGACAATATTTTATTTACGGTAAAGGAAATTATTTCTATGATATAACTATGAGGAATCAATTATATAGTTTAAATACTAGTAAAAAATCGTAAAGTACCTGTACGTCCGATAACCGGGTCAGATGTGCTGTTAAGTAGAAGACGTGCTTGTACTATATAAACCCATAGCCAGAATAACGCATAGAAAAGTCCAACAGGTAAGAGTAAACGGACAGCGACCAAGTGCTTGGGTTAGAATAGGAAACACGTCTTCTTTTTGGCCATCTCAATGCATATATTCGAGTTTTACTGCATTTTACATTGTTTTTCTCCAATATTTAAGATGCCCAGTTCGATTCTCAATCAGATACAGTTTTTTTTATTATTTTTCTCGCAAAAAAGTGATAGATTTGAATGATTTTTAGTATACAATTTTGCATGGCCAGGTTAACGGTGGATATGTTGAAAAATTCGTGTGAGTTTTTTTTAATTAACCTCTATTACTGTTTTGTTAGAAATGTACAATGAACACAATCATGATAAGTGTGACGAAGAAATATTTACTAGACAGAAAATCAGTAACGTTGTTAAAAGGAAAGCTGTGGATAATATTTCTGATCGGCCATCGAAGATTTTACATAATGAGATTAAAAATGGTGACATTTCAACTCTCACGATAAACGACGTTATTTTAATCAAACATTAGATACGAAAACTTTATGTTTTTGAATGATTTAGTAGTATTTTTACTATTTATGATTAAATAGGATTTTCAACAAAAATCAATTTAGATATTTTGTGTGATTTAAAAAATATAAAAGTATATATATATTTATTTATTTATTTAAATTTTATATGGGCCAAGCCCAATTACATAAATATTAATAATAATAACAATCGTTCGTTAATATATTAATGGGATGTTTAAGAGCTGTCCAAAATACTTGACTTAAATTTTTCGATCCATGGTTACTATAAAGATTCATAAGTTCTTCTCGTGTTTTTGCCCACGAAAGAGTCAAATATTTATGTTAAAAAATTTCAAAATCAAGCAGGTCGGTCGACCTGCAAGCTAAGCTTAAAAAAAGAGCGCACCGCGGAGACAATGGAACAACGGTCGACCGTACAATGCTCATTATACTCTGCACAACTAAATAGGGTTGAGCGGCATTCACAGCGGACGGAGGGACAATATAAATGGAAATCCTAAGAATATTCTGTAAAAATAGTAAATACCATGAGAGCAAGTGTCGATGGGGGATTAATCACAAAACAACTATAGTATAATTTCCAATATTATTTTATTATTCAACTAGCATGTTTTGTTCACATCACGTTATTATTTATAATATATTGTTATTAGTTTATTATTTTATTAGCTTTTTATATTTTTGTGGAAGTTTATTATTTCTTTATTAACTGTATTATTTTTTTAACCTTTTTAACTTTTTTTATAATTATATTATTTTTTTACACTACAATGCCTGAAGACCATTTGAAGTGGCCTTGTTTAAAAACTTATTTCGAACAAAAACTATCAACATCAGATAAAACTGAAAGAAATTGAATGTTACATTCAAATGTATGATATATGAATAATAATACATGTATTACAATTATATTTTAAATTAATTAAAATGTCGGCTAAAAAAGAATTACATTTTCGTCATGCTTGTAAAATAGTATTAAAATGTTTGATTGAAGATATGAAATCGGATTAAGAAAAAAAAGAGTAAAAAAAAGAAAAGATCTGTCTGGTTAAGGAAGTGGATTGCTAGAAGACAAAATGTTGGAGCATCTGATATGCTTTTTAAAGAACTTGCAATAGAAGATCCAGATTCTTTTAAAAACCATTTAAGAATATCATCAGACATTTTTGAAACCCTACTGCAGTATATTACACCAACAATAGAAAAACAAAATACAATTGTAGATTTTTAATAGTATAATGTTAATCATATAGCCGATGTACCTATGTATTTTTGATTTATATTATTTAAATTAATGCTTACATAATTTAGGTTTAATTTATATGGATTATTATTTATTTTTTATAAGCTTACAATATTTTATAAATAAAATAATATTTTAGTAAAATAATAAATTATATTTTTATGACCTTACAATAATATTAGTATTTTATTTTTATAAATAATCGTAGGAAAAAGAAATTTCGGGAAAAAGGACGGGAACGCCGAAAAGCTACAAACTACGCACCTCATATCGGGAAATGTATCAATTCCAGTTCTATGTTCAAATCATAGTTCAAATCAAAATATTGCTAATTAATTTATATTTTCCCAAATTTCTCACGGAACCCTTAGGTTCCGTTGAACACCAATCGGGAAACACTGGTCTAGCCGACCCGGTCGGGCCAACAAATACAAACCTTTGATTAGTATATTATCGTGTATAAGTGTGTTATACATTTCTGGTATCTAATTTTTGATCATGGGTTTCCTTAGATTGGTAATAGTACTGTGACAGCCAGATGTTTATCGATTTCACCGAAATCATAATATTTTTGGAAATTATTTGTAAGGCGTTATCGACTACAGCGAATTTTTTTATATGTTTATTACGCCAGTTACCGAAAAATCATAAAATATAGAAAATTAGTAAAATTGTGGTCTTGAAATCTAAGATGGCATATGATCTGTTGATAAAAATTATTTTACGTAGATAACAGAAAGGAGAAAAAACAAATTTTATTAATAAAATAACGTTTATACTTACACAATTTTCTTTACATTAAAAAAACATAACTTTAAAAAAATAATTGTATTTGTGCTGTGTTTTTAGAACATAGGAATATTTTACCAGGGGGGGTAAAAATATCCTAGGAAAATCATACCCCCCTTGAGGTACAATATTCCTAGTAAATTCTTACCAGGAGGTAAGGTTATCCTAAGATATTCTTACGGCCCCCCGGGGGGGGGGGGGGGGTAAAATTTTCCTAGGATAATCGTGCCCACTTAAGGGGGTATAATTAACCTAGGATAATCTTACCGGGTGTAACAATAAGCTAAAATAATTGTACCAAGGATAAAATATGCCTAGGAAAACTTTACCCCCCCCCCCCCGGGAAATTTTTCCAGTAGTATGATTTGCCTGTTACACCCCCACTACGTTAGCTAATACACAACAACTTTTATAAATTCTGTATCTATGATATTACGATGAAAAAAAAAATATGCAAGTTATCTGTTTCAATCGACGACCAAGCGATAATTAAAATTAACAATCTAAAATACAAATTGCGTGCATGTATATTTTATAAAAAATAAAATGTTCAAAATGTTTATTGCATATAATTTAGTTCGGTTCAAGTTCGGTTCGATTTAAAAAATCAGGGTTCGATCCATCACTAGTCATAATACATATGTACTTATTGTTTGTACGCACCGTCGCGGAGCTGTTGAAAAATATTGATCGCCAGCCGGCCGCGCGACACTCGCGAACGTGCGCTCTGACGAATATTAAGAAATATGGTGAGAGGAGGAGATGATGGTGTTTAAGGACAACAAAGGGCCATAGAAATAATAGACCAATAAATAATAGGCCCTTGGGCACAAACCACACTTATTATTATTAAAGTTTACAGACAATGAGTAAATAAAAAACAATCTTATCTCGGGTAGTGGTGATAAGGGTCCAACTGAAAATCGTTACACCTGACCCCTAGATGGCAGCGTAAATACGTAGTGCTACCAACCAGCAGACCGCAACAGACAACACTCGTGGCAATGGATGGCTTGTGTCGGGAACGAAGTTGGTACTACTGACGTACGCGACGCGCACCACGAACCGACTTGTAAAAAGGACCACGGGTGAAAACCACGTGGACGCCAACGTAACTTAAGTGATCGCGACCGAAAAACAGGTTAACGTACGGGAAACGCACTCGAATAGGTGGTATCTAACACACACAAAAGCGAGTTCGTGAAACACGGTGCATGGTGATGACACAATACCACTGTCCACCAATCAACCGACGCGATAAACAGAGCGTACGAACGCAAGGCTGAAAAAGTGACCACAAGGTCGATAGTATATAAAAAAAGACGCGTTGACACTACACGCGGTGACACACAAACGAGATCGACCAACGGTGGCGGATCAAAAACTCACGACCAAACGACACTCGCGTACAAAAAAGAAGGAATCGACCTTAAGAAAACAACACACACGGAAAAGGCGGCGCAGGCACGATAGTTATCGGTCGGCCGAACACGAACGAATATCCAGAACCGAAAACAAGTTTTTCCCCACACATTCCTAACGGCCTGGGTGACCGGGTGTGCGTCACCGGTGGGGGTAAAAAAGAGGGGTGCCGACGGTGGTCTTGGCGAATCCTCGACGACCGTCACGATGGTGCACAAACACTTATAATATATAAGCATTAAAGTTCTTGGTGTAAAAAAAGAATACTGATATTCCCCGAAAGACTTTCAAAAAGTAAAAAAAACGCCTAGTTGAAAATTAGAACTATTATAGTCTTGCAATGAAAAAAAATCTGTCCAAAAAATGATCTGATATCAACATTATCCAAGCTTTTAATTTACGAGGTACTTCAATCATTTTCCTAAACTCCTCTTGTTTCTTCTTACTTATAAATATAACCATTGTATCGATTTTGTTTCAATATCACTATCCAATACTTGGCAGCTGATTTTAATATTGATGTCCACCTATTATGTGTATTTTAGATAATTACATGAGTATATCAACCGTTGGGGGGTAATGACAACTGGGGCATTTGCTCTAGTCTAGTATTAACTTCAACTTATAAAGTCGACATACTTAACAAATATAAGAAGTCTTCAAGACGCCTATTATGTTAACAAATAAGAACTATGCATCAGCTGACATTCTGAATCCACCTAGAACCACCCCCGTGTTACCACCTTATCGGCGTATAGCTTTCGTTCCTCCCGTTGGTTTAATTTATTTTTCTGTTTATTTTGTGCATAAGTTGTATACGTTTATTTATTTTTTATTTTTACTATCATGATATATCACGTTTAAATATTGGTATAATACTGTCAACTGTTGTAGATAATAGGTACAGAAGTAATGTATTTGTTCGTAAATATATGTAGATTAGTTAGGTGATCACTTTAATTCGATGACGTTGGGTTGTAAACTTTCATCCGACGTAAAAATTAAAATCGGTAATTAATTTTGTGATCGAACGAAATTATGCTTTTATTTTTTTTTCCATGTTTTGAATATTGTTTGATTAGACGAACAGAAAGAATAAAACGATTATACGGTTCATGAAAATATATTGTCCACGCGCGTATACGTTACAATTACAATTAGGTACGTATTGCACAACACCTTAAGACGTACTACGATAACGATAACGGCGGTACTATTGAGTGTCATGTAATCAGGAAAACTTCAACCTGCGATTATTCACTGTCGACGAATCGCTGCAGTCGATGTTTTTCCGACAACCGATTGATCTCAGTCGTTTTTCCGTTCCATTATCGTATCGAAGCGTGTCCTTCCGTTTGTTGTGGCATAAGGAAAAAAAAAAGTCACGCGTCGAAGTCACGCACAACTTGATCCTCCTCGTCATCGTCCGTAGCTCGTATCTGGTCATCGTTTTCTCTGGTATTCAATGTGTCGCGTCCGATGTTCAAATTCGTATCCGGTAATTATTCCAGTCACGTCTGGTTAATTAAAAGTCGCGTCTGGTATGTAATAATGTCGTATCCGGTGTGTAATGTCGCATCCGATGAAGACAAACCGGCCAGGGCGGTTACCCGGATGACGTTCACTCGAACGTTAGTCAACCACCGAAAGTCGAAGTTCACCACATCAGTGGTCATGCAGCCTTGCCTGGCCACGACCTCGGTAGACCACGTTGCCACAGACCGGATGTTGACGTTCTCGCGCGGCCCGGTGACCATGATGTTGATCAAAACCTGGACCGAAGCCTTTACCGTCTCCGATGTTATTACCGTCGTGCCGTTCCCCGGTCGGATCCCGAACTCGATCACCCAAGTGATCGGTATGTCGATCTCGTGCGTAGCAAACTAGTCCGGAGGAGCGATCACCAACATTTCGGACGTGAGATTGACCGTTGCGTTGATCTTGGTGGTAAAGGACGCACAGTACGTCTCGATGGCCTGGGGACCAACCTGCGGAACTGAGGTCGGCACGTATGGATAGCCGTTAGCGATCACATCCACCCTCGTACACCGTTTGTGTGCAAACGTCCGTTTGCAAACTGCGAAATGTATATATGACGTACAGCGTCATAAAATAAAGATACGGTGTAATGCTTGTGCAAGGATAACTAACTGCATTTTTAAGATAAACGGAAAACCACTGTATTCTATCGCCAGTAAAAATATAAAAAAAAGAGATTAAAAAATTTGATCAATCGATATAAACCGAAAACCTTAATTTGTTTTCCTATTCCGTTCGCTTCGTAAACGGAGTTGACTGGGTTATTTAAGTGATTAATATTCTTAAGATTTTTTCGAGATGAATATGATTATTTATTTAATTCGAAAAACAAATCGCTAGGTACTTATAACACGATTTATGCCTTGATTACCCGTGATAAAATATTGTTATTCAACTAATCATCACATTTAATTGGTCCAGCCTAGCTGATTCTATATACCTTACTGTTTAATAATTTAGCTTAATAAGGGAAAATTTTAAGATACTACTATCCTGTATGCATAAATATGAAGGTGAAATCCATACGATATCCTCTATTGCAGTAGTGACTACGCATTTCTATGTTGACAAAAACATTTTAAACAGCGGTTTGAAAGGGCTCAAATAGAAGATATCTTA
The DNA here is from genome assembly GCF_003268045.1 of Sipha flava. Lineage (NCBI taxonomy): Eukaryota > Metazoa > Arthropoda > Insecta > Hemiptera > Aphididae > Sipha > Sipha flava. The sequence continues at coordinate 1,569,579 of NW_020271755.1, read as the reverse complement.
TATTTTATAAGAAAAATGGCAAACACTGATCATATATGCGATATTTATACAACAGAAACGGTTGACCGTAATACTGACATGGGTGATAGCTCTCAATTTAATATTTAAAGGGTTATGAACGAAAAACAGCAATACCGAGTTCCGCTGAAGAAACACTATAAATAATTTGCAGGGATTATATGTTTATGTGACGGTTCTAGTTATGTTTTAGTTAATACCAAATTGACTTGCATAGATATTTTCTATAAAACTGTTTATCTGGGTTAGAAATTTACTGTACGACCATTACAAAAAAAAAAGGAACGTGCGATGAATCAAGAATTTATATTAAGTGAATATATAAATATATTATATACCCCAAAAAAACATTCAAAAAGTAAAAAAACAGTTAAGCTTAATATTAGAAATATTATATTCTCGCAACAAAAAAAAAAAAAAAAAACCGGTCCAAAAAATGCTCTGATATCAACATAATCTAAGTTTTTAATTTACAAGGAACTCGTTACTTGTAAATTATTTATAAATATTATCTTTGTACCGGTTTTGTTTCAATATCACTACCCTATACTTGAATACTCTAATATTGAAACAAAACCTATACAAAGATAATATTTATAATTAAGGAGAAACAAGAGAAGTTTAGGAAAATGGTGGAAATACCTCAAAAATTAAAAACTTAGATAATGTTGATATCAGAGCATTTTTGGACAAGTTTTTTTTGTTGTGAGAATATAATAGTTCTAATTTTAAACTTGGCATTTTTTTACTTTTAGAAAAATTTTTTAAGGAGTATTATTAATTCTTGTACATCCCTAAATTTAACACTTTGCCCTTCAGAAATTGATATAAATTTTGAAAATGGAATCCATAATAAAATTAAACAAGTTTGGACCGATGCTAGAATTAAAAGATGTCGATTCTATTTGAGTCAAAGCTGATGGCGTATAATTCAGAAATTAGGTCTGTTTAAGGAATACAAGTCTGATTCTGAGAAAAATAGATATGGTACCTCAAGTATTTTTTTGGATTGCCATTTTTAAACGAAAATTACCTAATCCAATGTTTTACGGGAGATTTGATAGTAATACAAACCATGAGACGACCAAAAAATTGACAGTTATACAGATTATATTTTAAACAATTATGTTAACAATGAAGTTGTACAATCCCCCCCTCCCAAAGTTGGGAGTAATTTTTCAGCAACAACTAATCGGACCATTAATAGTTGTGAAAGTTATCACTCAAAATGAAATCCATTTTTTTATTCAGGACATCCAAATATTTTTATTCTCATGGACAATTTTCTGAGAATACAATCCGACACATATATTAGATTAAGATACAAAGCAAAGAGAACATGTGAAGAAATATTAGAAAAAGAACATTTTTTACGGGAGCAGACAAACAAATACATAAATAAGCAAATTTGCAGATTTAAAATTTTAAAATCTGTATTATTAAAATTTTTACCAACCACTATATAATTATTATTATTATTTTAGAAACATTATTATTATTATAAAAAACAATGTAGGCAATCATTCCCATTTTTGGAAGACTACTGAGCCAACCTCCACGTGGTGCCTCCTGTGTAACGCTAATAGGCTGAGGGGACTCAATTCGAACAAGCTAATAATAATGGTTCCACTCAAATACGATAACCCAAAATTATTTGTGGGACTCAATTCAATGTCATCTCTTATGAACAAGAGACAAATCGTTTAACATAAATGGGCTACTTATTAAAGCACTGGTTTGGTATGGAAACAACGGTGTAAAGATATTCTCATAGTGGATACACGAGTCATTGATCTTTTGATATCATCCTAAGGTAAAATCGTTATTACAAACCAAGGCAACGAATGTATAAATAAATTAATTCTAATTTATTTTAATCGCCATAAATATTATTAGACAAGAATTAATATTTTGATTTTGTAAAATAATAGAATAAATTGTAAAGTAATTTAAAAATCTAGTGTGCATTAATAATGAAAAGGTCTGCTTGATTATTCATACGTTTTTAGATAATTGTTTCAAAAAAAAAAAAAAAAAATGTAGTAAATTTTAAACTGTTATAAAATGTTTATAATTTAATGTTCATTTATTTGTAATATAATTAACCGTAACTAACTATTAACTTATTATGATTTTATAAATATTCATATTCATCACCAATTATAGCTTTTTATTTACTATTTTTACAAAACAAAGTAGTTGTATAAATAAATAGCAATACTAGACTAAGAATTTTGTAATAGTAATTAATAGTATAAAGAAAAATGAGTAACGTTTAGAACACTGATATTCCTATGTTATAAGAATCTTTATATCCGCCGACTTTAATAGGTACTGCATTGTGATTATAATTGCTACATTATAGTTGCTATTTAGTATTCCTAAATCCATGGAAACGGTTTGACAACAAACCTAATTTACTTTGTCAGCGTAATCCACTCGAACGTACAAGTCGTTGTGTTTATATAATAGTTTTTTTCATTACTTATAAGATATATTGAATACTAATATACAAGTCAAGATGGGCGGAATCTTATAAAAATATACCCCCTTACCTTTTCAATGGGATTGATTAAAAAGACTCAATTCTTCAATGTCACGGTTGTTAAATAATATATTTTTCATCTTAGTTCTTGTCCCTCCGTTTATACGGGCTACTTTTCGCTTATCTTTCGTTTAAATTATTACCAATGTTTCATGAGTTATTCAACGATTCAGAGAAACGCGAATCTCCTGTCTAGCATAGCGGACAAATGGTAGATTTGTTAACGGTAATCATTTTTAATTCTTATACATTTCAACTGAAAAAGATTGATTCTATATTATAATAATGATATTTGAATTCAAATTTAGTTGGTTCTTGCGTTTGTATTTTATTTCAATTGAACTTTAATTTGAATTAATTTGTTCTGTTAATAAGAATAATAATAAAAATTAAAAATATGATATAATAATAGAAATATTAAATTGTTGTTTACGTATGAACTATAGGTATCTGCATATTTTAGTTAAGTTTATTAAATTCCTTTTCTTTTCATTATTATAATTTCAAATTCTATAAATATAAGTTTTCTTGATAAACGAATGCAAATTATTTAGGAAAATATATTACAAAACGGCTATGGTTTAACAACGAGTACGAAATTGAATAATGAGAATATCGTAGGCATAAAAAGTATTAAATAACGTTGTATAAATAGTAAACCGATAGAATTATATAAATTAACTTAAATAATATATTAAGATGACAGAATATACATATAAATGGAAAATTATTTCTTTGAGAGTGGTATTCGTAATATTATTGTTTTAATTATTTTAATTAAAAGGAAACATACAAAAGAAAATAAAACAATGACATTTTGTTCACTATACTATACAATATTTTCTACCTACTACAATACATATTATAATTAACAATTAATTATATCAAATAAATTCACACGTGAGTTTTGATATTAAGTAACGTTCTTCATTCAGTCTTTTAATTCATTATGAATTTTTATTAATAAATTCTATCAATGAAATATGTATACGTTGATAGAAGAATAGACTATTTTAGAAAAGTTTTAATTCATATGCAAGTATGAATTTTAATATTCCAAAAAATCGGAAAAAATCACTGTTTGCAATGTAATTGATTTTAGCTCTCTATGAGCAAAATTGACAAAGTTATGAATAAAAAACAAATCTAATCTCCAAATTCGAATAATCCAAACTATAATTGCCAAGGGTGATATCAAATATATTTTAATACTGAACATTGTTAAATTTTTATTTTTATTATTTAAAGTTTCTCAAACATTGTCATCTAATATTATTGCTAACAATATTACTCGTACATATTTTTAACATTAGTCGAAATAGATAACAATAACAATAATGGTATTTTAAGTTACTTATGCTGATGATATTACCGGACTAAACAATGTATTGTATTTTAACTATTACATTAGAATTAAAATTATACTACTACAGTTTAACGTATTTATAGTTAATAAGATAATAAAATTATAATAAAAGGTCGTGTGGGCATCCACACTTGAGTCAGCATGCAGGTGTGTCAATTTCTCTGTAACGTTTCTTACTGCTAGCAAAATGTATGGGGTTGGAGAGGTTGATTGTTAATTTTTTTATATACTAAATTACTGTGGGTAGATGGAAGTCTTTGGGAAGTGTAAAATTATGAATAAACCATGGTGCATTAGTTACTGTCCTCAAAACTTTGGATTGGAATACTTGTATATTGTGTATAAGTTTTGATTATAGCACAATTCCCCACACAGGGACTGCATATAAAAAGTAACGACTGTAAAATTTGTTTATACATCACGAGAGAACATCTCCAGCTTCATGATACTTGTCGGTTGATCAATGATTATAGTATTTTCAGCTTCTGGTAGTCTTATTATAGTTAGAACGTGATATATGAATTACATATTAGTTTTCTTTTTAAAATTGCAACGAGGTATTTGATATGAAGTGACTAAGGTATTACGGACATACATAAGTGTAAGTAATAGACGGAACCCAAAAAAGGAATAATATTATCATGAGGTTTTAAATCACCAAGAGTTTTGGGATGACGATTGATGAAAAGGACGGCTATGTTTTGTTGAGGGTTTAAAATTATTTTCCTTTTTTATCCTAATTTTTTGAATTTCGTTTAGGTGAGCTTGAATATTTCGGGTTATTGTTTCGACGTCCTTAGAGCTTGAGTATATATAACTGTCTTCAACATAAGTACAATTTCAGTATTATTCGTTGTAGGGAAAACAGAAACGTATGAATTAAAAATTAAAGGTGACATTTTAAGCCTTGTACGCCTGTATTAATTTGTACTGTTTTCAATGTGATCTCATTTATTCTGGCATTGAAACAACGATAAAAAAGGTAGGATTTGATTAGTTTATAAATTGCAGTTTAATATTTTTAATTTATATAAAAGTCCGTCGTACCTGACCCGATCAAAGGCTTTGTACTACGTCTAACAAGGCTGCGCCTGTATTTTTTTTTTCAAATCCATTGTATATATAATATAACATAATATAATATAATCCGTTAGGTTCAGAAGTTTTTGAGTAACGGAGTGATAAGATTTCAAATAAAATTGCAAATGCGGAATAGCGTTTATTTCATTTAATTAATTGGTTAGCTCTGAATGTATTTATTTATTTTTTAAATATTTTTGAAACTAAGGTCATAGTATTATTGTGGCCATTTTACATTTCGTAGGAAAGTACCCAAATTTTATTAGGAAATTGAATATATGTCAATATATATATTTATTTAATGAAAATATGTTATTCCTTTCCCGGGGATATATTTTCAAAGTAGTCTTAGTTTGATATTTTGATTTGATAAGATTAGTTTTAAAAATATAAAGGTAAGTCAATTTAAACAATAATTTGGTTTCGCAATTCGTTTTGCTGAGCATGTTTCGGTCATTTAGCTCATAAATTTGAGAACATTTTTTCTTATTTTATCTGCGTTGGAAATTTTTAAAATATTTTTGGAATAATAAGGTTTTGAGTGATATGTTAATTGAATTTTTCCTTAACTTGGTTTACCAGTGAAGAGTTTATGGGTAGGAGTTGAAAAATATAGCCCTTATCTATTATAATTTTTACAGGTGAATGTTCCGAGTCGAGTTCAAATAGTAGTTTTTGGTGTTTTTATTCTCGTTGACTAGCCGTAGAGACAAGGCTGAACTACTAGTACATTTATAACCTGAATGTTGGGAATTATTACTTTTTGCCATGTTTGCATCGTGCACTGAAATTTGATTTATGTACAGTTTACATTTTATACGCACCACGGTAAAAGATAAGCGAGCAGGATTAGTGTAAGGAATACCTGTTACGATTAATGTCGCTCGAAGACTGCACATACGATAATATGGTTGCTATTTGCACACAGCACATAATATTAAAACTGTATTTAATTAAAAGTACATTTGTACATTATGTAAATATTATAATTTCAAAAATTTAGTTGTGCGTTTTAGTTATTAAATGTATGCACGTAATAATGTATAATCCTGTACATATAACATTAACAATATAGATTATATCAATAATGAAATTATATCTGTTATATTAGCTTACGGTATCTTTTATTAATTAGATCAAAATAATAAAATAAATATAATTAAAAATATTCGTAATTGTATTAATGTTACTTCAGACATATTACAAACGAAAAAAATGTTTTATACTGTTTAAATATTCCAACTTAACTAATACATTTATTTTTTCCTCTCTTTAAGGATTAAATATGTTCTTTTTTTTTTCTCCTTCGCTTTGCTCTCAACTATTTTGAGTTGACCACTCTTGTCCTAAACCTTCACTTGTCTCGATTTTCTACATGCCCTACACACACACACCAAAACATCCCTCATATCATTCTTAATCGTATCCAACCATCTCTTTTTTGGTTTTTCATTTTCTCTTTTTTTTTCAACGTTAATTTTTATAATCACTCTCACTGCTTTTGATTCCTCTCGCCTCATCACATGCCCAAACCATCTCAGTTTATTTTATCTGAACTTATACACTATCAACATTACACCAATACTACCTCTCATATATTCGTTCCTTGTACTTTCTTCTCTTGAAACTCCACTCATCCATCCAAACATTGTCATTCTACCCATAAACTATATAGCATATTTGGCCTCACTACACTCCTTTACAATTTAAGGACTAATATGTATATATATATATATTTATATTTATATTTATATTTATATTTATAATATATATATATATATATATTTATTAATATATGCAGTCTTCAGAATTGTTTATAATGTCGTGTAAAACAATTAAATTTTACATAATACATAAAAAAATATTATAAGTCTTTGGTATAGTTCACGGGGTAATTGGTTAAAGTTTCATCGAGTGGAAATATCTTTATGTATTGCTAGATGATGCATTTGTTTGTAAAATTAACGTAGTTCACTTGTTCAATTATTATATGAATTGCATTGTTTAAAATGGATTTTATTTATAACTATAATAATAAATCTATAAAAAAAAAAAAAAATGTTAAAAACTATTCCTCCTTAACCGTAGTTCATTGCTACATGTTTACTTTTGGTTTTTATTTTTATTGTAAATATCGAATTTGAATAGTTGAAAGTAATCCTCTAAGCTGCTTTAATAAGATTGAATTCGTAAAACAAGTTGTGTATTTGTTGAACGATGGTAGATTTGTTCGAACACACTTCATGATTCGTTTGTTATTGATATATTTGCCAATCACTATGCATACGGGAAACCAATACATTACCCTTTGTTTGCATTTAATGCGATTCACGGTAAACCGGAAAAGTTAGTATCTTAATCCCAACATTTCAAAATAAGCACCAAATATTATATAAATGTAACGTACCAAGAAATGCGATTGAATTGATTAATATTTTTCATATAACAATGGATTATAATTAGGGTTCTATATTTATGAAATTGAATATTTTTTACTGTTGATACATTTTAATATGAATTTGAATACGTACTTGATTCATGTTCTACTGAAGTAAATAATAATATTTTCACTTATTATTTACAACTTATATACTTTACTATATCAAATATTCGATAACTAGATGAATATAATTGCATTTACGTATTCGAATGATAGGTACCTAAAACTTAATCAAAATTAATTCACAGGTTACGAAGGTGGTAGCTTTGCATATGAATATTATGAAAAAATATAAAACCCGTTATCTCATAGGAACGTGAACCGATACGAAAACCAATTTTAATGATATTGTTTAGAATAAACGTTATTTACGGGAACATCCTATAGGCATATCTTTTAATGTACACATAACACGGTTTAACGATCACATGGAACTTTTCAAGTACTGCGCCGCCCGTAAATAAAGCTCGAACAAGAAGAAAACAAAATCTACCGTTGTCATGAGAAAAAAAAAATCGTATTGGATCGTTGAGTTCGAGCTTCATTCGAAATCATCACGACTTCCGCGGAGCCGTAACATTGCGTTTCCAAGTAAATCTCCAGAGAGGGTTAGGAAAAAAAACGGAAAAGAGAACAAGAAATCTTATCAGAAGCCCGGGTTAGGGCATCAATCGCGCGAGTAATACTTTGAGCCGAAATACCTGCAGCTTACGGTTAAATCGGTAGCGGCGCGCGTTCGATGCGGACACGACATTATTCCGCGGCCGATGATCCCCCGATGACACGCGCACGCCACGTGATGGTACGACACAATATCGATTGGCCGAAGATCACGTGAACACCTGGCGGCTAACAGCGTCGGAGTGCGCGAGAGGAGATGCCAAAAGTCCGCTGACCTGCCCGATGATGTGCTATACCAGCGATACTCGACCTGCGGCCCTCCGACGATTTATATGTGGCCAAAACTGAACTCATTGAATTGATGATAAAATATAAATTTCAAAACTTATATTATAAATATAAAACAGGTATAACAAAACAATCAAAGTTTGTGGCAAATTCAAAAATTAAATATGCAAATAATGTGTACATAAATCGGCTTATCGATTTACATCTTGACGATTTATTAAGAGTAGCATGCAGCAACTACAAACCAGATACATCCAACATAGTGAAAAAACGATATTAAAACATAAATTCACACTAATTTATTTAATTCGTTTAATTTTATTTAATTTTTTTATAATACATTTTCAAATGTTATACAATATACACAATATATTCATTTTTTTTTTTTTTTTTAATTTCCGTCCCGTTCATTTCGTCTTTAGGCCCATGAAATATTTTAAAATATTATATAGGGCTCAAATAAAAAAAAAGGTTTAGTATGGCTGTGCTAGATAAGTAACAGCGCACGGGTCTAGTGTTAGATGGTTTTTGCGCAACGCCGGGTAAGAGTTTACGTTGTTTACCAAAACATGTTTGTGCACTTGCTCTCCGAATATCGGTACGTTTGTTCGATTATTGTTACCGGTTATTTTAAAAAAATAAACTGACATAGAAAGTTCATCTATCACGTTAATTGATCGATTATAATTTCATGGATCGTCGAAAGATTATAAATATCTATGGTCAATAAATGACCACATCTTATCGGATTTAATTGACAAAATTTAAACATAGTTATTTTATTGTGGAAATCGTTTTTTTTTTGTTTATCATATACTCTCTAAGGTTAAAATATATATTATTTTATTTCGTTAAATTCATAAATTCATATATTGTAGTTAGCATGAATTCGTCAAATGAATAAGAGCATTTACAATTTAATACAGAAGATGATTTAAGTATTTTATGAGAAGTCTTATATCATTATTATCCACATAATGACTGTTGACAGTGGTATATCTATAAATAAAAATATGAACAAAAGTAATAAAATAATTACAACATTGATACGATAACTATTTCAATACGATATCGACATACCATATAGGTACGGGTGTTACGGTAATGCAAAAACTAAAGTTTCAGCTATCACGCTATTTCTTATTTAATCGAACATTATTTTTACCGTCAAGTTCAGCGTGCATTTATAAAAACTCTCTTTTGTTTGCAGACACGTGATGAGGAAACACGAGTTGGTACACGATGGATTATTATCATACGTATCAATATATTTCATGAAAGTTTTTGACTATATTTGTTATTGCAATTCAATAATATTTTTTATTTTATAATTTTATTTAAATTTAAATGTTTTTTTTTTTACTATTTTTGTTATTATTATCAATTTAAGTGGTTTTATCAGATTTTCGAAATATCTACATAGTTAATAACTTTTGTAGCTATATACCAGGGGGTGGACACAACACGGCGGTAACGAAATCAGCGGCCATTTTAATTGAGGTACTTTTGTTATCAAATTATAATCAGTGATAACTGATATTCGTTATTAATTGTAATTTCAATTATGGTAATTGTTCAATATGTGATCTACCAAAGAGTACGAAATATGATGGCCTACTGGGTACCAAGAAGTTTTTACTTGTGGATCAATTTTAAGATAGTATGTCTACCATAATACAGGCCCATGTGCAGGATTTCAGAATGGGAAGTGTTTAAAAAAAAAAAAAAATTATAAAATAGATTCATCGATGATTAAATAGTATTATACAGGTAATCATATAAATTTTTTAAGTATAGTAAAAATGTTTATATCGATATAATACTATAAAATGCAAATCATATATTAATATAATATATTATAATTATGATTAATAATGATAATCATATTATCTGATTTTTGAATTTTGGTAGAAGTATAAAAATTAACTTGAACATCGTATTAAAGATAAGCGAATAAAGTATAATATATTTAATTTTATTAATTTATTAATATATTTAATAATATAGAAAGTTAATCGTGGAAGTTGATCATTGATAGTGGTAACGAAAACTTTTACAGGGTTTTGATTATATGATGGAGAAAATAAATACAATACTAAAATTATATATTTATGAAAAATGTATAAACGCACGAGACGTTTTTATAGGTAAGCTCAAGATCTTCATACTAATTTGTGTTTTATTTATGACATTTAGTTTTCTTTTATGTGTAACATAATTCAAATTATCAATAATATTTATGATTTATTGTGTGATGCATTACCATGTTTGCAAAATGATAAATCAATAAACGTGTGGGTGTACAATGATATTGGTTTACACATTAAATAATTAGTCATTGTAATAATGTCTAAAAATTATATGTATACATGACATTTTTTTTAAAATTAGTATTTGACTACTGAAATCACACTTTATAAGGAGCTAATTTTTTAATTGTCTTTATAAATGCAAATAAATAAATAAACTGAAACACAGTAAGTTATATTATTTCATATAAAACAACACTGAATTACAAATACATAATATGTGTTCAGTTACAATAATATAGCATCAAAAATATTAAACATAATATATTGTAAATATTAAATTATAAATGATTATACTAGATAGAACATATATATATATATATATATATATATATATATATATATATAAATAATTAGAACACTTAGCATTTCGTTTACATTTTTTTTTTTTAAAAAGTCACTAATTACTCCTAACAAACCATTGATATTTCTTTTAACATTTAAATTAATTATTAATGATTCAAATTTTCATAATTTTCAATAATTCCAGGAATAATATGGATTTCTCTTGATTTTTATCTTACTTGTTTTATGCTCATATTATAGAGCATTTCATAAAAATTGTTGTTTCTATACCCATTATAAGCTTATAAAAAGTAGGTATCGACTATTCTGCATTTTAGAATAAAATATACGTCCTTTTAAAGTGGGACACCACAAAATACAAGTGTGAGAGGGTTTGAGCATGTGTGTTCGCCGTCATGTGTATATGCGTATTATAATTTAAATTAATTTAATTTAATATTTGATTTGTAGTACAAATTTAGTACATAAACATTATATTATTCACATATCACACGTTATGTCAATTTTTATTGTTGAATACATATGAGTATTTGGAATATTTGTGTTCACAAAAATATCAAACAACATTTTACTAATTGGCATAGTATAAAATTTAATAACATGGGTGAATCAAAAAAAAAAAAATAAATAAATAAATAAATAAAATAAAACATTTTATAAAAAAAAAAATATTAAAAATAAAATTATTGTATGAATCATTTTTTATCTCTTCGATTTATATGATTTTATAAAATTATTAAATTACTCGTGTTAGTTAACTAAATAATTATTTATTAAAATATTAAAAAATATATATACTTCATACCTTATAATACAATAATATAGTTAATAAAATAAATCGTTGTCGTATTAAATTACAATTTATATGGGTTATACTGTCTGATTAAATGTTATGATTATTATAACTTTACATGCTATAATATAGTAAAATGTATGTCTAAAAAAGTATAAAAATGAAATACAAGAAAACAATTTTAAACTTAAATCTAATTCTGGTCTTAAATTCAAAATTCTAAAAAATTAAAATTGTAAATATTTTAATTAATATGAATATTTGAAGGTTGATAAATATATTTCATTACTTTTACAAAGGATAAAATATTTTTTATGACGTTTCTCCTGGTGTAAAGATTTTTCATGCTATATAATATACCGTGTTATCGAAATAGAAAAACCCAAAAATTGCGATTTTTTTTATTTATAACCTTATATCTTCTATTACATTCTAAAATATTTTTTACAGCATTTTTCATACCAGATGTACACTAGTGTTCTGATAAATTACCCGTTGCATGGTTTTAAATTTTAGGTTTTTTTTTCTTACATGAGAAAATCCATGCTACTATTAATACCTGTCTCTTGGTTATTCATAGAAAATTACAAAGAAATAATTTTCTTTAATAGTCCATTCTTTTCCAGCATATTTTTTGGTAAAAATTATACGTGTTTAATAAACACCCTAGTGTTTATGGAGAGGATCTCTTTATAGAAGATATATTGAGCACCATGACTGAAACGTTTTTGACAATAACTTTTGTCTTCAGAAAGGCTTCTATCAACATATTCTATTGTTTAGCATTGTCGAAAATATGGTTCTTATTTTACTGTCTTTTTTCGTTTAACTTTACTATTTTCCCATAAAAATACACTCATTATATTTTCGCCGTTTACCTAAAAAACAGTTACATTCTATATAACTTCTTACATTTTTTTTTTTTTTGTATACCCATAGTATCAATTTATGATTATTTTACATGAGAATATGTATAGAATATATTATCTAAATATGTTTAAAAAATCAGATCGTTATCACGAATAAAATACATTTTGCCTGTATATTGTTTAAATTTTTGTTTTTCTTTATTAAATAAAATTTTATAAATTATTTAATTATTTTCACTAAGTTTATTAAGCTAAATCATAAAGTAATTCATCCATTTAAGTTATCACTTAATATAAGATAATAAATAACATTTAAGACCAAATTGCAAATTATCCAGAAAACTATTATATTTCTATTAAAAATTACCAACAACAATTATATCGGTTAAACATTTCTATGGTCACCGAAAACAAAGCATGATACTGAAGTATACTGGACACTTGATAAGTGATTTAATGAGAAAATTCAGGAATGGCGTTTGAGTGTGGTTGTAAGAAACATGCAGAGCAGAACATAAATGTTTTATGGAGTATCGGAGGTAAGATGAAACACATTAAGTTAAAAATTACTTTTTAAAAGAGTGTTGCCGCAACCGGAAGTGATAAACAATATAAAGCGAAAGGAAATTATTATATGAATTTCATGCTGAACATTCATTATATTATACTTAAAGTACAACTTTTATAAATTGTAATTATTTTAATCTCTAATTTCAAACTATTACAAAGTATTTCCATAAATAAATTTATTAATTTCATAGTATATAATAGTCATCAGAAAACAAATTTTTATCTATAAGTAGGTTTTTAATTGTTTCTCAATCATCACACCTTATGTCTGTGTAGCAATACAGTGTTTTATAAATTTAGTGACAGCATGTAGATAACATTAAAAAAAAAAACCCCGGTCGTGTATTGCATGTATTTGTATAATACATTTAAAAAAAATTGCTCCTTATTTCACGTGTATACACTTTCACGTATTCATATAAACTTAAAATTCGTTGATTAAAATTGCCCGTGCATTTATAATATTATTCTTGTATTTACGCCTTAACTAACTTAATTCTCTTTTCTTAACCGTAAGAGTAAGGTGGTTTTACTCATATCATAAATATAGATTAAATTATTTTAATAAACAATAACCCAAATTATAACTTAATTATGTATTTTCTTTAAATAATAATAATATATAATAATGTTTTATTTTAGAAAACCTAATCTCTAAAGCAATATAAGACAATTTTTCATAAATTGATTGACAATATTTAAATAAATAATAATGTTATAACGAATTACAGTAATTTAATAAAAAAAAGTAATAAACAAAATAGTTCAATCACAATGAAATATATGATAACATTCTAGAAATCATTAGAAGCAATTATTTCTTTTTGTAAAATTAATATATTTCTATTATGCTATAATTAGTAAATACTATACACTTTTATATAAATTAAAATTTATCATGTGATTATGACTTCAATACGTGTTCACGTATTTATATATTATTATATATAATATTTAGTATAGTATAGTATTTATTAATTCACGTATTCGTTATTAATCATATGTGTTTTATATTGCAGCATTCAAACGTGCACGATATCCGTGAAAACGTATGTTTGCATTCACTTACAAAAAGTTAGACTCTTATTTAAAAAAATCTTAAAACGTATTACAATAAATACAATATTTCAATCGTACTATACTGTAAAACATTTTATTTTTTTATGTACAGGACTCAATTCGTATATCATATTTCATAGTTATTATGAGTATATTAAGAATATTTACTTAATAGTTTTAACTATATTATTATATAGTGATTAGCGTTATATTTACATAACATGGTACTAGACTGTAGAAACTTGAATATTAAATATTTATTATATTTTTATCTAAAATTTCACAACAATAATCTTCTATTAACTCTTTAAAATACCTTAATGCATGATCTCTTAGTTGTCTACTGTGTTTTAGGTCTTCAAGATCTACTCCTTTGAACGGCATAAATGATTGTTGGACGTCCGGATGTGTTTCAAAGAGACTGAAACAAAAATCGTCAATAAATAATTAATAATTATATAGGCATGTTTATTTCAGTATAAAAATTAATCATACCTAAAAATAATTTGTATTTATTTTTTCATTCCTATGTTATCATTAGAGCGCGGATTTCTATGCAATCGCATATTATTTTCCTTTCAATATTTTTGGATTTTTGACAGTTATCTCCACAAATCATCATAATTTGAAGCTAATGGTGAATTTTTTTTTGCATATTTCTGCATATTTAGAGGTTATTGCATATTTTTGCATATTTTGAAAAAATTCAAAATTTATTGCATATTGAAGTGAAAATTTGAAAAAAAGTGTATAAAATAATATTTTATCTAGTAGAAAAATTAAAAATAAATTTCATAGTCATTAAATAATAATTTATATATATATATATATATATATATATATTTAGTTATAAAATAAATAATCGATTACATAATCGCTCTTGCTGTGTCAGTCGATTATCGACATACCACTTGCTTCAAATATGCCCCAATAACTTCGGTTGACATTGAGGGTTCGTTTTCAGTCTTTAAAAATATGTTAACCGATAAACGACACAGGCTTCATAGAAGATATACTTGAAATGCATATGATTATTTATTTTAATAATAAATAAAATTTTAAAAATAAATTAAGTTCAGAAAATTCCCCAAATTTTTTTATAATAAGTATTTAAGTAATTAATTTTTGTAAGTTGAATTATAAATTTTAAATAAATAAAAAATTCTTGCATATTTTCATGATTTTTACTGCATATTATATGGCATATTTCGATACTTTTAAGTGCATACAAATCCGCGCTCTAGTTATCATATTAAATACTCCAATTTTAGACATTAAATTTAACAATATATTTATAAAATATTAAAAATAAGTAAAAATAATAAAATCTTCTCCAAGCATAATATTATGAATTTAACATAAATTAACATTTTTTTTTTCATTTTCATTATATTTTCAACCTAAATGTACTCTGTAAGCATGTTATCAAAGCTATAAATATAAATATATTACAGATATTTTTATTTCGTCCTTAACTATATCTTATTTGTTTACCGACTCGAATGATATATATTACAATGTATAATAAATAGAAACATTCTTTATTTCTTTAATTATGTTTGTTGTGTGTAGACATTTTCACAAATAATTAACAATAGCATAATGTTAATTCATTTTACGCCTCTTTTTGATTTATTTTAAATCGTGTAATAATTTTTTGGTAGTAAATGATTGTAATTTAATATACTATGGAATAACTTACGAACATTTTGTAAGATGAATTATGATAACCCAGGAATGTGTCTACTCAACGCTATTTTTATTTTAATTTTCATAAAACTATTATTAACTGATATTAATCATCCGTTCATTATTATTATTATTATTATTATTTTTGTTACTGATAAAGATAAATCAATAATAAAAAACGAAAATAAACATACAATATTTTTTTTTATTCTTTAAAATTTATTGTTTATATAAAATAAAAAAAAATGTACATAGTATGACATATTTTAGTGATATGTGGTAGTGATGAAAATTATTCAAATATTTGAATATTCGATGCTACAATACAATACGTAACGAAAATTATTCGTTTAAGTTTTCGCGCAACACAAAACGTTTAATAATAATATTATATGACTTATGGTGCATAAAGGCCTGCGAGAAGTGAATTTGAAGCCAGCGATATTTACTATTTGACAGGGCAATTAAAATACAAAAATAAAAATTGTGCAAAATACTCGAATATCATAATTAAATTATTATTAATACTGTATAAACTATAAATCACTATAGCGAGCATCGCTTAGAACGAGATACTGCTTACAACAAGCAAAACGTAAGGTCCCGACAAGGCATATATGATTGTATTTTAAAATATACGTCAACAACGAGTATGGTTATTACGAGTTATCGACTATAACGAGTAAAATAACTACGAACAGGTACCTGCAAGATAAGAAATATTCTCGTATTAATCATTGACATACATTATCTTTTATTGTGTAGATATGGATTACTTATTAATTATAAATAGTATAAAAAACTTGTCATGGAAAAACGGATAAAACGAATTAGGTATTGTAGCATCCAATACTGATATTCGAATATTTGAATTGTTTACGATAGAACAATTTGAATATACATTACATTACTAATATGCGGTGCTAAAAATGCAATAGAATGGTTGGAAAATGATGATTTTGATTAAAATATTGAACTATTAAATAACTAAGTATTATAATCTAAATTTTAGATTTATAATTAAGACTCGAGAAGTTTAAAAATAAAATGATTCTAGTTCTTTGTATTTTTATATTAATTTTTATTAGCTTTTATTTAGAATATTATTTATTTAGTAACATAATAAACATAATTAAACTTAGGTTTAATCTTCTTAAAAAATACCTCATAGCATAATAAGAATCGATTCATTCTAGGTATCGAACAAAATTGATCAACATATAAAATTAAATATTTATTGCATATTACGCTGAAATATAGAATAAATGATACTCATAATTTTCCAGTCTTCTTTGTCAGGCTCATAATCCATGATTGTCAAGAGACAATAAGACTTCAAAGGATAGAAGGTAATGCATGAAACTGTTAGTGACTTTGTTTCTTTTTTCACATTTAAAACTAGCATAGGTACTATTTATAAAATGCGCAGACAGAACGGATTGGGTGAATTATTGCAGTGGGCAGGTTCATGTCAGCGGGTGAAGTGTTGATAAAGTAGTAACCCTCTAATGGGGT
Organism: Sipha flava; assembly: GCF_003268045.1. Classification (NCBI taxonomy): domain Eukaryota; kingdom Metazoa; phylum Arthropoda; class Insecta; order Hemiptera; family Aphididae; genus Sipha; species Sipha flava. The sequence continues at coordinate 1,552,111 of NW_020271755.1, read as the reverse complement.
CCAGTGAAGTAATAATGGAGACTCCGGAAAATCATGTACCTAAGACGAGGGTTTTATTGGCCAAAATGACGGTGGTAATTACCATGCCGGTTTTCTTCGTTGACACAAGGTGTTGAATGGATACATATAGTAGTAAAACAGGAGTAGGATATGATGACAAGATGGCGAGTAGTAGTCCGTTATAAATTATTCAACGGCATATACATAAAAGTGTAAAAACAAACAAACCCCTGAAAGACCCTAATGAGTTCTTTTCATCGGTCTCCTGGGTTGACAGTTCTGCCATAGATTTATATTGACTACATTATTTTTCTCGTCAGTATCATCTATATTAATCGGAAAAATAAAACCTATTTCGCTATAAAAGACATTCGGTAGGGCTCATGTTTTTATTTTTTTTATGATAATTTTTGCATTCTTTATTTTTAAGTGCGTTTTTCGCATGTTTTTTGTTATTTTAATCTATTTTTCCTTTAGTCTTGACCTTATTTTTTTTCTTTTTTAAATGGCATTCGGGGCAAAAGAACGCGTTTACCTGATGAAAAACTGAGTATAATAGAATTTGAACACGAGAAAGTTTTGTTTTTTTGAATGGATAAACAACGACGTATACCTTGAAAATACCTATACAACAGTGAAAATGGATATTATAAATACAAATAAGAGTTTTGGCAAAAACGATGTTAAATTATTTAAGACACTAAAACTCACTGTTTTTCTAACCATCCATCATCGACATAATTCTCTATCAGTCGATAAATTTTATTAGAGTGAAAACTAAACCAAGTTAAATTATACATTTGAAATGTTTAATTCTTAACTCACTATAATACTTGCTTAATTATTATGTATAATAAAATCTATATAATTGCTCGAATAACTTACAGTTGAAGCTCAATAAAAATTAAATATATATAAAAAATAAATAAGATAAACTATGTTGTGTAATTTGTTTATCGTAATGATATTTATCATTTAAATAGTTTACAAAATGTAATAATAATTATTTGAATACAAATATCAACAGTATTTTCAAAAATAAATTAGAATAAAATATAATTATAGTTGCTAAAAATATTTAAAAAAATGTTGATAAAAGTATACTACTAAGAAATGAAATAATTTATAGCAATATTGTGCAGAGATATATTAAACTTATGAAGTCATAATTGACCATGATAAGAATCGAACATCTGTCATATGGATAAAACTATGAACAGTTGTTGATTTAATGTTCTAGAAATATTCTACTATCACTTTAAATTAATACATTTTTCAGTTATTTGAAAATTCCTATATTCTAAGTTGAATGGAATAAATTGATTAGATTTCAGGTCTTTTACAATTTAAAAAACATTAAAAATTGAAAAAAATTAATTAATTAATTTAACGAGAGGCGTGCATTTTCTGTCAGTGTATGACACTACATCATGTTTAAATTAAAAAATATACCTAATGTCAATGACGACTATACAGGCTGCTATTAGTATTTAATGTTACGAGTACAATTGGACTCAATGAGAGGGTGATCTCTAGATAGAGTACCTAAAACTGTTGATTAAATACAATTTGGTTATATTCAAGAGTGTTTATTTTATTGGAATTTCACAGCCATGGCATATATTTCATTAACAACGAACTAGTCATATAATATAAAATTAAAAATACAAGTGAATTTGATTTCTAATGACAAAATGTTGTTATTCATTTTAGGAGTAGTAGGAAAATGTTAATTTAGTAATTTATAATCAGCATAATATTCATATTATGCTCACCCATTCCTCTGCCAAGAAAATTATATATGCGGTAACCGGTAATAAGTATTTGATAATTGATAAAGATAATGGAATACCTAATTTCCATCGTAAAAGATTAATTATTTAATATTTTTAATGTGCCTGTACACATAACGATAACCACTTTGCATAATTTTTATGGTTAATGCATTATTTATCGAGAACATGTAGGAGAAGTAAACGTAACGAACAAGTAAGTTACATTTGTATATCGGGGACAACAAATAAAATAGTAAAAATAATAATAATAATAAAATAAACATTTTTTTTTAATTTTCGAATTGAATGGGCTTAAGTTTTAATTGATTCATTTTTGATAAGAAAAACAATATATTTAATAATTAATAACTATATCTAGTTAAGTACTTCGTCTAAATGTCAATTATGAGCCTTCCGTGTTGAGCTCAGATAAATACTTTTTCTTCTAGGTAAAGAGTGTTGGGTAGTTGATAGGAGAATAGAACAGAGTATGAGTAATTCGGAAATGAGAATGCTTAGATGGATAAGTGGAGTGACAAGAGAAGAAAGAATAAAGAACGAATATGTGAGAGATAGTGTTGGTGTAGCGTCAATAGTAGACAAGATGAGAGAAAATATATTGAGATGGTTTTGGGCATGTGATGAGACGAGAGACGAGAAGAAACAGATTCAGTAAGTTTTGTTATGAAAATGAACGTTAAAGGGAATAGAGGAAGAGGAAAGCCAAAAAATAGATGGTTGGATACGATTGAGAATGATATGAGGGCCGTTAATGTGTGTTCAGGAGATGTAGGAAATCAAGGCGAGTGGAATTTTTGGACAAGGACGGTTGACCCCAAATAGATGGGAGAATGGCGAAGGAGAAGAATAAGATCAAAATATACAACAAAAGTTATCAGGCTTATCACGAATAAAACATTATGTACCTATTTGTTTGAGGCATATAAAATGTGTTTCAAATTTTAAAGTGTTTTGTTTGTTTAGAATAAAAAAGTATAGGTAAGAATTTGATAATATATATTTATTTCAGAATCTCATTTAAGTGTTGACGCTTTCCGTGGTAAGACCGATCATGCTGGTAAAATACTAGCGAATTACCATTTTTTACATTTTATTGTATATTATATATTAGTATATGTATTATTATATATTTTTATTTTCATTTTACAATTTATTAGTATAAGATTAACAAAAAGAGAACTATTCTGCGTGGATCAAAGGGTTTATCTTTAATCAGGTTTTAATAGTTCTTACCAAGAAATAGTCGATGACAACGACGATGATTGTTAGTTATAATTCATTAGCCAAAGAGCTATAATTGCCGTTATTATGTATAGTTATTCATAATGAAGTTCACAAATACCTAACATATATGTGCGTTAAATAATTGCTACATTTGGTCAATAATAATTGGGGTATAAATGTTTATCAAAATTGAGGGAAACGTATGAGTACTTTTTCAATCATATTAATTTTAACAACATATTTTTATTATCGAATATTTTTGTTGCAACTATCCAGGCGATACGCAACAAAATCTCCGAGTCCCCGGAGCACTCAAAATATAAATTAAATATTATACATAAAAAAAAAAAAACATCTAGATTAATAAATAGATAAAGTTTATATTTCTATCTAGAAAATTATCTATATAATTATATTTATAGAAGTCTCAACATTGTGAGCTTTTTGTGCTTACTCAATTAATAATATTACTCACCAAGCGACGTCCAGTTAAATTTTTATGAGCATAATTGTGTTATTTGACGATTAAATTATTGGTATTGATTTCAGATCGAATAAAAGCTATATATATTATACTTTAATGCATATATTACTATAGTTACAAATCGTTTTAAATTAGCATACTTACGTAAATTACCTATAGTTTCTTAATACACACACTATCGAATATCTTAAACATTACGTCTTTTCAGTCATTATTTCCATTAGTTTTTTTTTCAAATATTTATGTACAAAAATTGTTATTATATTTTTAAAATTTTAATGATTTCTGTTCACTGTTACGTTAAAATTGTGTTCAGATATGATAACACTAAAAAATTATTTACAGTAATTTTTAACATTTATATATGATTGAAATCTAATTTATCATATCAGGTTTTTCATTTAACGAAATCGGCTACAATCGTGACAATTATCTATTTGGTTTTATTTTTACTATACGATTTTTTTCATTATAGTTTTCAGATTCAAAGCAATTGTATAATTTATTTATCCTTTCATAATAACAACAATAACGTTTTTCCGTCGTACTTCAATGACATTTTTACCATATAAATTAAAATATTTTTGACAATATATATCAACATTAGATTAAAATTAGATTAAAAATGATGATTATATATGCTTTTGAAACGTAATAAGAGTAATCGAAAATACAGTATACCAGTACTATATTCGAGCTCTCAAATGTATTATTCTTATAACATTTAGAACAATTATAATTTTTGAAGCAACGAATAAATAGCCAACTATATTTTGATAATATTCTAATGAACATATTATAGAGACAATTATGTATTAAAATAATGGTAATAATTATATTTTTACTACACAAATCTAATGACGATTATTGTCAATACAATTCCAACTATTCTAGGTAATTTATTTTTATGGAGGGATAATTAATGATTTAATTTTTATCCACCATCAATATACTTTGTAAATATATAAGATCAAAGAAAAATTAATATTAAAATTTGAGTTTGACCTTAGCATTGTAACATTCAGCGAATAAAATTCGTTATAAAATTAATTTAAATTTAAAATTATGCATTGCTATAATGCTATGAATAAATGTTATTCATAATATTATGGTGTAACATGAAATAAATAATTATTATTAGCTGAATTAATAATTTACTGTACAATCATAGATTTATAAATGAATACTGTGTTCGAGTTGCAAATCATAATTTTTTTTGTTGACTTTTATCTATAGTATCTATAATTAAGACTAAAAATAACTAATGACCACGTTGCCAAATTTGACTTTTGAAAATACAATTTTATCCTGGGTTTTGACTACGAACTTTAATTTAGTTACATTGCTAAAAATTAACTACTATAAAGTAAAAACTACTAATAAAATATATAGTTATACTAATTATTTTAACAAATGTAATTTTATCAATTGGAACACCGAATATTTATTTCATATTGTTCCACATTATTGCTAGGTAAGGAAAATTAAAATTAATTATAAATATTCAAAATTATAACGCAAAGTGCGCCAAAAGGATGCGTCCATGGGTATTATGAAACATTCTTACATACACGAGAATAACATTTAGCTTAGTTCTACATATATTATTTATTTATTACATTTACCTTCGATTTATAACCTTCAATATCGAAATTAAAAATCGGAATGAATAGCATAATGTTAATAAATCATATCCATAAAGTTGGAGAAATATTTAGGTGGTTATATTTATAATACTGAGCTTTTTTCCTTTACAGACCGTTTTCTGAATTTAAATTTCGAATAATTTATTATTTAAAACTATGTAGTAAATTCTTGAAAAACCGGATATTCATTGTCTGATGAGAATTTTCAATCGAAAACGGATGGGATCATATTATATTATTATTATTATATATGAGATTCACTATCGCTTTTAAATTCAAGTAAACAACTTATTAACATATATGAAAAACAGTATCATACTAATTTAAATGCACTTATTCTTAATCTTCTCAATTTTTGCAACTTTTTATTTACTTGATGAATTTTTACTAAAGATATAAGTTTAAATATACACTACGTCCATGGTATTTTAAAAAATATCATTCGAATCATTTGATCTAATTTTAAAATGTAAATTGTATACTAACCATTATTTTTCACATTTTAAGTAACTAACTTTACGATAATGGACGTTAAATTTATAAAAAAAAAAAAAGCTGCATATATATCGCGGATCACGTTACTAATAACGATGATCTTTGTTGTTATAGATTTAATTATTGATATTTTGATATAATGCACATTAAACATCATAAAACCGTAGAAAACATCCTTCAGTAATAATGTTGTTAAATTCAGTGGCATACAATCGCTGACGTCTGAACCCGAGAGGCTTGTGCACATTGCATATAAATGAATATACGTAATGTTCGATCTAATAACAAAATATAGTGTTATCATTCAAATAATATTTCAAGCTCAAACATTTTAGATGACTATATTTTATTCATTCATAAATAATATCAATACGTATATATATATTAAAGCATAATTTTGCGTACACCATAAAATTTTGATTCATTTTAAAACCTAAAAAATGTATTGTATTTTGTAAAATATAGCTTAATAAAAATCGTTTGTATGATTTACACAAACTGTTGCTTTTTTCTTAAATTAACATTATTATACAACAGTACGTTTATTTTTCTGGCCCGTTAAATTTAATTACCATATACAGAACATATTACATTATTTATGTAGTACAAAATTTAATTAATATCGTCGGGTTCGTATTTAAAACGCACAATTTGGATTACCGCTCAAAGAATCTATTTAGTAATTAGTTTATAAAATACCTGACGTATATAACATAATGTTATAACCCATTACATTTTAAGAATCAAATTATACTAAAATATATTCTCATTTGGAATCAGAAATCAAAAGTGAATTTTATAAGATGATGGTAATGAAGAACTAAGAAAACTCACAGTAATTGACGATATTTAATCGCCTTATTTTATATCGTGAGAAGCCCTTAAATGGGGGTTTAAAATCTAAAAAAAAAATGAGATTACCATATTGGCGGGGGTGAACATGACGAACAACATTTAAAATATTTCGCAATAACATAACACTTGAGAACGGTTTCTAGAAGAAAAACACTGTCATTTAGCACGAATTTCAATAGCGTCGAAAACGTAGAAAATCATACGGTTCCGGAAAATATTCGCTTGCACGTGTTGCTAACGGTGATCGCCGTTTGCCAGAACGCATTATTACCACCGACCCGGCGCGAAGGGATAACGCGCTAGAGCCCTCGGTACAATAAAGTTTTCGAAGACGTTTCGATTTTATTGCCCGAACTGAAATCCGTGACACTTATAGACGTAATATCGGGCTATAAAAATACACGGGAAAAGCATATGTGTGTGTGTGTGTATATATATATTTATGCACGCGCGATGTACGCACAAGGCTTTAAATCCATCCAATCGAACGCTCACCGGATGCCACAGATCTTATATCTGTATTACAACGATATTAAACTAAAATACTGTTACTCGGCACTATAATAACATATATACATTTATATGTTTATATATGTATATACACATACACACACAAACACACACACATGAATAATGTACATATGGGATTTAGTACATGTAATGAAAATCATTATAATAAAATACGCAGTGCTTAGACGCGAATAAAAATAAAAACAACGCTAATAACTACCATACACTGTGTGAATTATTACGGTCGGTATAACACTGGAGTATTATCATCACCGAAAGTGCTATGACCGACCCGAATCTACTTACTATCGGAATTAATAAACTTTATGGTTGTATGCAATGTACATACCGATAATATTGTTTACCGTACTCGGGTATGATACGAAAGTGTATTAATTCATGCACTGCGAGTCTGTGCAGAGGTACGTCTTAAAGTGAAAATTAGGATCTTTATCACTATTCGAAAGGGAACATTTGCAATGGATTATTGAAATATTTTCAACCGCTGTAAACACCACAATTTGCGTTAGTAATTAGCATGTGATGTGATATTGGAGTGATTAAGGGACTATGTACGTGAAATAGGAAATACGTGAAAAGGGAGTACGTGAACAATACTGATTTGACAAATTGTAATCATATTCGAACAGCTAACTAAATTTGAAAAGAGGAGCTTTTACATACGAAGAATATTTAAACTATTTAGTTTAAATATTCTTCGTATGTTGACAAAACCGCAGGATAAATATATTTAACGATGCAAATAAAAAACAATGAATATTTATCTTGGGAATGTAAAATATTTTTTAATAAAATCCCTTTAAAAATATATAGATGTATGGAGTGTTCAAGAATTATGATTTGTAAAATAACATTTATTTTTTATAATACCTGGAAAAAATATTCTAGTATTGTAAAATATTCACATATGGTATAAGCACTCGCATTAAATAAGATAAAAGTTATTTTATAAAAAAAATATTAGACGATTTACTATAATTTATTATTATTTTGTACCGAGAACTTATGTTCTGAAGTGATTTTAGAAAAAAATTCAATTAATGTGGTAGTGTAGCCCGTATTTACGTTGAAGTATATTTTTTCAATATTTTTACCCTACACTTTTGAAAATTTAAAATTTGACACTTATACGGTAAATAGGTCATATTTGGAATTCCTCTTTAGGATAATTCGAAAAAATTAATGGAAAATTATGAAGTGATTCATTTTGTAACTTACGAAATGAGAATTTTTAACAAAATTTAACTATATTTCAGATATTATTTATAAAACTATTATCCATTAAAACATGACATTCACATCTACCAATAATTTAATTTATTATTTTCAATCTGAGAATTGCGTTCATAATTTACCACTTTATTAAACTACGTTATTAAATTATACATAATTTTATTTCAAAGAATAACATTTTTTTGTTGTTTTATTCTATTAAATTAGAATTATGAATTCCTCAAGTTTAAAATAATTATTATCTATGGTATTTAGATACTCTATTACTGTATTTGTTTTTATTATAACATTATTAACAATATTATAATATATTATATTTCAGTTCAAGATTTAGTCAAGAACTTTCTAAATCCAAAAATTCAGTGTTATTAGTATCTAGTATGTGTTAATTTTGTTTTGAAATACTGATAAATTATTTTAGTGTCATGATAGCAGAAAGCTATTTGACAATTTCAACAAATAGCGATCCAAAATAAAATATCATTACAGCTTTTAAATACAATGAAAACAGAGGATTATTATGAAAACAATTATACTACCAAATTGTATTCTTCATTAATTCTTGTAGGATATATTTTTATTAAAATTATCATTTTGCACATGTTTCTATAATGATGCAAAATCAAAGTAAGTTCAATTCAAAATAATAATAATAATAATATTAAGAACGCAAACCCGTGAGTTATTTAAAAATTTCGAGAACAAACGTTTGCAAAGAAAAGCTTCGATATCTTGAGAATAACTATTTTAATATTTATATTTGTTCACAAAGATAATATTAAAACATTTCATAATAAACAATACATCGTTACGTCGAGTTCTATATGTGTATCGAATCATACCTATAGATTATAGATGTATTCAAACGTTTACGAAAACTGCTTCAGCAACATGGCATTTTTGTGGAGTGGAACTGTTTAAAGGATTTCGTGTTTTTTTTTTTTACTGATATGTTACCATTACTTACCAAATACTTACCGAATAGTGACGTATGCGATAAATGAGATCACTGCCATGCAATAATAAAGATGGTAAAGGGTTTCCACACATTTTACGATTTCTCTGGATGACATTAACTATAGTTCACTTGAACTTGATGTTACACCGATGAAATTTATATTATGGATAAGAATAAAAAAAAAATCACGTTAATAGTTAATAAACGCTTTCAATGACGTTTACAGTGTGTTCATCAACATTTATTTATTTATTTATATGAATGAACGGGCTAGGAGCTCAATAGTACAACACAATTTGTAGTAATGATAATGAATATTATAACAATTAATAGATAAACGCCAAACAATACGGCGATTATATACAAATAAAAATAAAGAATACAAATAAAAAATTTTTAAGAGAAGCATAGGTGCTCGTTACAAATGCGCATCATACGATGAATGGGATTATTTCTACCATAGTTGGTGCTGTGGAAAGGAACAACAAAAGGAGAATTAGACCTTATTATGTGAGAGGGAACTTTAAAATTAATTAGAGAAAGGAGAAATGGAGCGTCCACACGTCCGTCAATCAGCTTATGCAAAAATACCAAGTTAGCATCAACTCTTCTATCTGCCAGGGACAAGAGTCCAAGTTTGTTCATCACTGGCCTATAATTATGTGGTGGATGTGGAATTTGTAGAATAAATGACGCCGAAGAACAAAAACGCCTCTGGACCCTCTCAATGCAAGAAGAGTCTGCTGCCGTAAAAGGGTCCCAAAGAACGGAAAAATATTCTAAAAGAGGCCTACAAGGGAGCAATATAAAGCTTTGAGAGAATTAGATAGCCTAAATTCTTTTGAAGTGCGTGTGACAAAACCGAGCATCTTCAATGCACGACAGCAAACAACCTCAATATGGTAATGAAAATCGAGATTTAGACATAAAAAAATACCCAAGTCTTTCTTCTTCGTAACAATATTAATGCTTGACCAGTTTATCAAGTACGTGTAGTGAATAATATTACTGCTCCGGGCAAAAGACATAGAATGGCATTTACCTACATTGAAGCTTAGTCCCATAGAATTGAACCACAAAACAAGAGCATCTAGCTCATTCTGGAGGGTTATACAATCAGTTACTGACTCAATTATCCTGAAGATTTTCAAATCGTCAGCAAACATAAGGAACATAGAATCAAGGATAATCTGTTTTAGACCATTAACCAATAGAGAAAACAACAAAGGGGATAAGTGCCCACCTTGAGGGACACCTGAAGGTACACAGACTGCTTCAGATTTACAACCTAGGACTTTTACATATTGGATCCTATCAGATAAATAAGATTTGAACCAAGATAGAATGGGCTCCCCAAATCCAGCTTTATATAGAACTTCAATTAGTATTGTATGGTCTACACGATTAAAGGCTTTGGAGAAATCCGTAAAAATAACATCCACCTGAGTTCGGTTTTCAATGGCCTCCAATATGAAATTATGAAAAACTATCTGATTCGTAGTAGCAGAACGGCTAGGCCTAAAACCGTTATGTTCATCAACTAATATAGAATTCACTTATGGCTGAATACTCTTCAGGACAAGCAGCTCAAAGATTTTGGCAATATGATTTTGAATAGTAATAGGCCTATAATTGTTTACATCAGTTTTATCACCAGTCTTAAATACAGGCGTAACTGAGCTAATCTTTAACATAGATGGGAATGTTCCTATGTCGAGGGAGCGATGGAATATCCACCATAAAGGAAAACAGAGAGCTGATCTTATGTTATATAAAAACGTCCCTAGCAGACCATCAAGACCAGCCGACTTTGAAGTTTTTAACATAGACAAACCCAGTTCAACATCATTGGTGGTAAAGGAACAATTACTTGGTAGGTTGAAATGAGAAAAGGAAGTATCACGAGTTTGGCTGGAAGAGGGAGTGGCATAAACGGTGCTAAAATAAGAAGAGAAGAGGTTAGAAACTGATTCAGGGCCAGAACCAATCTTTTTATCAAAATGAACTGTATATGGAATCCCATCACTGGGTTTATTTTTCCGGAAAAAGTCCCAAAAAGACCGAGGATTGGTTTTTAACTTACACTCAGTTTGAGCTATGAACGATTTATAGCAATTTTTGTATTCATATTTATAGCGTGCCTGGAGATTAGAAAACTCGTTATAATCTCTGGGGCAGTGGGAAACTTTATATTTGGCATGCGCCCGCTTTTTAAAAATAACTATAGATTTGAGGTCTTTAGAAAACCACAGAAGAAATTTAGAAGGACTATAACTGACCTCTGGAACAAAATTCAGAACGCAGAAATGCAGAGCATCATACAATGCGTTGGTTGGTTGATCCACATCTAGAGACAATAGTTTCAAACCAGTTGAAAGACAAAAGAAAAGAACATATGTCTGGATAGCATGCACGACGAAAATTAAGTAATTAAGTAAATAAATAAGTATTTATGGGAGTTGTTAAGAAGTGGATGGTCCCGGTCTAAGGGAAATTTGATTACAAGCGCAAGGTGATAAGGATCACAAGGAATAGAGACAACTTCAGATTTTTCTACCAAAACACTGCAGTTGTTGGAAAACACCAGATCAAGGATTCCCCCAAAATGATTCGAAACCCCATTGAGCTGGAAAAAATTATTAAAAGCAAATATTTTGGGAACGCATTGCACTCTAGGGCCTGAAGATGAACAATAAATTAGACCATGAGGTATCAGGTAGGTTAAAGTCACCACAAATTATGAATACAAAACCACGATTGAGAGAGATAGTAGCTTGGACAGCTGACATAAATGGCTCATAGACGAGAACTGGACTATTAGGAGGGATATAAACGGAACAAACTACAAAGGTAACATTTTGTACATGGAATTTTACAAATAAATGCTCAACAGTATAGGCTGTGGTTGGTAATAATTCACAAACTATATCGTTACGAATGGCAATGAAAGCACCACCACCTCTATAAAAATTACTAGTATCACTATTACGATCACATCTGAATACAGCATAACTAATTAAACCTAATTCTTTATCAAAAAAAACTGTCACTTAACCAAGTTTAAGATAAACAAATAAAAATATAATTAAACAAAGACACATTACATTTAAAACACGGTAATTTGATTCTAAGACCACGGCAGTTTTGATAGAATCCAAGTGACAATTGAACGCCATGGTGGCTTAGTTTTTTGAATTTTTAGAATTTAAGATCATACCTGGTTGAAGACGATCCCAGAATCTCTTGACAATAACTCCATCGGGCCAAAATGAAGGTTCAAGAACATCCTGGAGTTTATCAAGCGGCAGGTGAATATGGAATGATGCGTATGTTGGATCCTTAGTAACCATCTGAGTCACTGTGATGTCTTCAAATCCGGAGAACAATTTAGATTTAAGCAGATCGGCAGTGGCAGTAGGGTTTAACCGAGAGACAAATAGATCGGAGAATTTCTGAGTCGGAGCAGCAGATAAGGCAGAGGAGATAATTGTACCAGAACCAACAATAAACTTGGTACGGTCAGACGCATGTACACAAGTTGAAGCTGGACATGTCGAAATTGTAGGTACGTGTTTCACTGCTTGACAAAATGTATCACGGGGAGATATTTCATTAGAATTAGGGTCCGTAATACTATTTTATTTGACGTTAATCAACCGATTACTTTCTGAAATATTTTTTAGTTCAATTACGACTGACTTTAATATAGTGGCAACATCGACTGTATTATCCGATGATTCAGGCCCTAAATTGTTGGTATTGAGGTGCGACAGCAGACTGTCACTTACCTTTACACCCGAAGGAAGTGTTTTATTTAGAATAAAATCAATAAGCATGGGCTTAGTCCATTTTCCGAGCTCTATTACAGATGTTTCGGAAGTAGCAGGAACCATAATGAATGTATTACTGCTAATAATAGGCGAAAAAAATAAGCAAACGCCGTAACGATGTGGGTAGGCAAATTATTAAGCACCCGGTACAAATATCTTTACCCAGATAATACGATCTACGACCTTGACACGTGCCGTAATAAGAACCGAGATAACTGGCTGACACACACCAGCACGAAAACTCAAAGTTCGAACCGTAATGTTGGTAGATTAGATTAAAATAACTGGAACTGTACCTTAAGTATCGAAGGAAAACTGCCCAAAAGGGAAGAGATTTAGGGCAGACTGTATTAACAACAACACAAGATTATAAACGCACTTTTATTGTTATACTGGAATAAAAATAACAAAAAACGGATAACTATTTCACAAGAAAATAATACAGAGCAATATTAATCACAAGTAAAAACCATTGTTGAAATTAAATAAAATAAAATAAAAATATACAGTCATCTTAAATGGATACTACTTCAAAGATTGAGAACAACACCATTGCACGTGCGTATATTAATTACTTAAGACGATTTAGCTCTTTTCCGGTACATTGATTTTGAGAATAATGGAAAACTGTTTTCGATATACTTCGATCATCATTTAGACTTTCGGACGGGTACTATGATTTTATTCCGTACGCCGCAAACTTGGCCAGATGAACGTAAACAGTATCATTTGATAAACGACGAATTCAACTGGGAAAATGTGCGGTAATGAATCTTCTTTTGTGTTTTCGTTTTCGCAGATAAATCGACTGTCTCCTCCGTCCTCCCATTGAATTGAGATGTCAAAGATGTGTATGAAAAATAAATACCACCGACACTTGACGTACATGTATTGGTATTAAACGTATCGCTTATACAATATTCGTCTTGGGGAAATCCACAACGATTCTTTTCGGTACTTATGTATTGTGGAAAATTCGTTTACGAATCATGTCACAATTACAATGCTAGTACATAATTGCAAGTACATAATATCAAGTCAATGATAACGTAAAGTCGTTTCATGTTATTTTTGTCTTGCGGTGTCCGTCTACTGCGTAAAGGCGGATTCCCACGGCGCGTTAAATACGCTTGCTTGGTCTAGTGCACGCACCGTGGGAATGCTCTTACTTGCCTAGGTAAGGTCATCCGAAAATTGTTGAAATTGTTGAAAATTGTAACGAACCACGCATCTGAAAAGCGTTCCCACAGGCGCACGATTCGGCAATTGTTGTGTGCATTTCGATTACACATGCGACATTGATATACATTTTTTTTTTTTGGTTTTTTTAAATTTTAAATATTTGATTAATATATTAAATGTATAATAAAATTCGGGATGGTACAAACAATGAGGTTCTAAAGTTTTTGGATTTATGAGGCTCAACCACAAATTTTGTTTTTAAACTAATTTTTTTTTCAAACACTCATCGCGCATTAAAAAATACGCAGCTGAACAAGCAATAATATGAGTATAATCTAGGGAGGGCACTAGTCTATTTGAAATGAACAATTCAGCAGCTTAATTTTGAAAGAGCTTTGGTTGGATCGAGTAAACTCGTGGCTCATTGAGTCACGCGCATTGGGAATGATGTAGATATTGTAGGCTTGTGATGTGCCGAGCACAGTAGTAAGCTCAGTACAAGTCTGAAGCTGAGCCACACGACGTGAGAATGCGCCTTAAATAAATTCTTTGCTGAGATTTTTTTTTTTTTAACTCAACTAAAAGAAAATACTGTCAAATTTAATTACTTTTCAAAAAAAATAAAAGATATTCAAACATTTTTCTAAATTCAAAATCATTTCAATAATCAAAAAAGTCGGATAACGGTCAAAGTTAATCGATAATGTTTACCCAAGATGCATTCAACTTATAATATAAACTAAACCAGTTCTAACAGTGCTATATAATTCAACATTCAAGTAGAATAAACGGCTATAGTAATATGATATTTCGATACAAAACGAATTGCAAACGAACACGAATAATAAATTATTGCGATAACGGCACGGAAAGTTTTTACGTTACGGGTATAACTACGGTACCTTGTCGATTTGATGAATATATTACGTTATATTATATCATTGTAAAGTATTTTCAATTAGACCATTAAAAACGATATATTATAAAACCTATACAACAGTCGCGTAGTGGTGAAACGAGTCTCCAGCAATCGCTGTGTCTCTTGATACGGGCTTGAATAACTTACCCGTGGTACAATATATATGCGTTTTACCACGTGTAGTATATTATAATATTGTGATAAACGTTATTTGAATATTTCACATGAGCCAACTATAAGGGCGTAAACGTGTAAACCAGCGTAACACGGGAATGCTGCGGACAAAAGGTTAAAGAGACATTTTTAACGTCGAAAAAAGCAACATTTTGAATAAATGATTTTTTTCCTCACTAGATTTTTCCCCGCTATCGCTAGAATGACAAACCGTACGTTCCGGAAATACAAGTCAAACATTTTTAGATGGTGAATCGTGTTATTAATAATAATTTGTATTGAGTATATGAAATTGTCAATATTATTTTCGTGCTTTATGTGTTTTATATTTTTTTATTCCAAAGTCACGAATGTTAATATAAATGATTCGATTTTAGTTATTACAATATCAATGTATTATTTAAAAAACAAAATAATAAAAAAAAAAAAAAAAAACGTGACGTTCAAAACGTAAAACGTGACGAAAAATATAACAATAAAACGAGCGAGTTGTTGGTTAAGCTAAAAGTTTTATACATAATCGAAAACAAAATTTGAAACAAATGATGGGATGATGTATAATATTTACGTATACATAAAGATGTAAATTAATCTAAAAAATTAGCCTTGGGAAATATTTATATTAAATAAATAGAGCTCATTTGTTGTAAATATTTTAATTATTTTTTTAAGAAGTTTTTTTTTTATAAAACGTTGAAACTTTTATATTAAAGTTCAAAACATCATATGTGTGAAAATATAAATTCAGAAATAATTGCTATAAAATCTCCGGAACTAAAGAAAACCATATTTTTTTAAATTATTTTCTAAAACATTCAAAAATGAAATTGTAATTTCTAAAAAGGTAAGTAAGTATCTTATTTTATTAATATTATATCATAAAAGAACTCGTTAATATTTTATGCTGATTAATAGCTAAAGTTAAATCATACGTGAAATAATTTGTGGATACATTTTTAGTTGAATTTAAAACTCAATGGAAAACTTGTCAATTGATTTTAATTTCCGATTTATAAACACTGATGAGTTCAAGATGAGTTCACTAGAAAAATATTAAATTTATTTCTGACTTGGATAAAAAATTATTCAATAAAACATTTATTTTAAATTAATATCAATAGTTAATTATATCAAATATAAAGCATAAATAAATGTAGAAAAAATGTTTGTTAACAGCTTAAGAATAAAAACTTTAATATTATTAACTTAATTAAATGTATTTCATTTAAAAATAAACTATGGTATAAAATATAACGTGTATGTTATAGGTAATCTGTTTTCGTTTTTTTTTTTTGTAAATCTCTAGAATAATGAAATATTTCTATACACGTGGGATATTAAATTTACTTCCGGTTCTATTCGGTTGCCAGTTATGAGATATGGTTCAACCGGATGGTCTTTAGCTTCCCGTAACAAATCACAACCACATCACGGAAATTAAGTCTATAGATCAGCTACAAAGACAATTATTTAGTTGTTTATTTCGCAACTGCTTTGTTTTGAATCTCACTTGCAAATGTTAAAATATTAGAATCTGAACAAAATCTGTACTTAAATAGGTACTATAAGTAAATATAATATAATATAGTTAGGTTAATAGCGTTCAGTGAAAACCTCATGTTAATACAATAATTATTTTTTGAGCTTTTACGAAAAGGAAAATTCGATATTTTCAAAAATT
This sequence comes from Sipha flava, assembly GCF_003268045.1. Classification (NCBI taxonomy): domain Eukaryota; kingdom Metazoa; phylum Arthropoda; class Insecta; order Hemiptera; family Aphididae; genus Sipha; species Sipha flava. The sequence goes on along the minus strand of NW_020271755.1, from coordinate 1,535,103 downwards.
GGTACTCCGTAAATGTTGCTATTTTTAAAAATCGTTCACCTATTTTTTTCAACATTTTCAAAATCTGTTGAGAATTTCTTAAAACGACTTTCTGAATGCTCCACTTATAGACAAAGTTTTCTATCGGAGAACATACCCATACCTCCTTCAATGATCGGAACAATCTTCTTGGACAAAATCGTATAGAAGAAAAAAATGAAATAAAACAAAAAACTTTATATAATAGTGAGACCAATATATTATCGTTTCATTTAAAATTCCAAAGGTCAAATGAACACGTGAGATTTTGTGATAAAATGCAATCATACTCTAACGTCAATAGGTATTTTTTTCTAACTCATAAATTAGTTAACTTTGATAGTAATCAAATGGAGAATATATCGTTTCACTTTATCGATATGTTATCACATCCATAACAATTGATATTAAAATAAGCTTAACCATATTGAAGTGTATATGTTACGGGCAAAGTAGACTATCGGGCAATGTGAACATTGCCAAGTCTATGTATACTTTGCCCGCTGTTTTTGGGCAATACATTAAAATACTATTTTGACCTGGCAGAGTAATACTTTCACCGGTCTAAGTATATTTTTCCCGTAGTAAATTAGACATTGTAACTTAAACTATTAATTATAATATTATGAAACCATTGTGTGTTAGTACTTCAAATACCTATACTAGTAGCTCGCAGCGACCTTCGTTGTATTCTTGGAGTTAACAGGTAAAACACGAATTTTATTATAAATATAAGTATAATACATATCATATCAATACTTTAATTTATTATTTTAGTTCATCACGATAACTATAAGATAGGAAACATCGAAGGAAAGTTGGAACACACATATAGTCGTAACCAGTTTACTACGAGCAAAGAAAAATTGGTTACTGAAGAGGAGTTGCCTGATCTAACAATTACATTACAAGAAGCAGCGAGGGAATATTCAAATTTAGGAGGACAGGGGTATGATAGATTTAATTGTATACAATAATGTTCAAATAAAAAATGTAAATGTAAAGTGGCAGGGAAGAAATGTAATTCAAAATGCCATTCTAATAATAACTGTAAAAATAAATAATAATTATTAATATGATGATATTTATGTAATATATTGTCTGATGTACGTAATTGTGATAAAAAATGTAATGATAATTGTAAAAATAAATAGTCAAGGTTAGGTTAGGTTAATTCAAATAATAAAGTAATTAACAAGATCGATAAGATTAGAAAGGTTTATAATTATTATGAAATAAAAACTTTTGGTTAATATAAAATTTCAGTTAATGTGACGATAGGTACCTATATATTTATATTTGATATAGTTCCTGATAATTTTGTCTACATTGCCCATCATAATCCGGCAATACCCAGGCAATGTAAACATTGCCCGATAGTCTGCTTTTCCCGTAACATATACATTAAAATGAATGTCTGATAAAAGTATTAAATTACTTAAATAGAAATGCACGGTGTATCGAATTTCTAAAACAAATTGTTTTTCCCGTAATATGGGTTTGCGAGTGGGTACAGCTGAGAAAATTGAATATTGCGTTAATATATGCTTATGTTAATACATGCAGTAAGTATTATTTGCGATTATTATTATTAAACCCAGTTGTGTGCGGTGAATAATTTTTAGCGGTGATAAACGATCCGCAGGTTAAATTGCGGCAGGGTCTGATACTTTTGAAAACGGTTATCAGTACACGCGGATTGTAATGTAGGTATGTCTAACCGTGAACCACAAACAGTACTACTGTGATGACTGTATACGAAAACAGGTGGGAAAATAAATTGTTTAGTTAAAGGATTTTTTTTTTTTGCATGTTTCAATGTAAACAAACAAACGGAGAGAAATACAAGTTTCAATACAAAGGGTACCTGTAAGAGAGAGGGGTGACGGTTGTCTCGTTCAATTCCCTTGTAAATGAATTATCTACCTAGTGTGTTTGTCGAAACGGCGCGATACGATTACTATAAATATTCGCAAATGTCTCAACCGTTGGTTTTTTTTATTTTTTATATAAATAGCCGTTTTCCCGTCAGCACTTAACTACAAAATCTCGTGTCGTCTCGCTGTACAACGAACGTCTTCTGGAAATACACTGCGCGCAAATCCATATTTACATACACACATTACGGTAATAGTATAAATTATTTTCCCCTTAAATTGCTTCTGTAAATAGTTTTTTTTATTTGGTAAAACAATTGTTCGACATTGTTTTTGTGGTTCATGACCAAGTTCGATTTATACAACTCGACCGTTCAAAAATAGTGGGTGAAACTTATAGATGTGCCATCAACACACGAATTGACTTTTTAGGTACCCCGAAAACAGACAAAAACATATGAAATACATGTGATCTAAAAAACGTGTAGGTTGGCGGCACTTAAGTCTCACAGCAGTGTTGTATACGAAAAAACTTACTGAGCTTTTATGTAAGATGCACCGAAAATAATGTTGGTCGTGTTACAGTTGTTTTATAATTTCCGATTTTCCTGAGTGGAGTTGTAGGTGCATACATTAGACAATTGATTTATTCTTATTGGCATACATTTTAGATGCTGCACATAAATACCCAATTGATGAAATAAAGTTTATATCATATTATATTCAAGACGTACGCATATGCATATCTCGAGATTAATTTCATAATAGATACAGACAATTCACAAAATATATAGTAGTTCATAAACACATACATAATGGTATTTACGTGAAACTGATATATTAATCGTTTAAGCCATTCTTGAATTCTAATGATAAAATATGGATAGTGTTCCTAAAATAATGTAATATAACAATTTACCTATACTGCGGGGCCGAGAGACCTTTATTATTATAATTAAAACATAGGTGTTATATTTTTATATACATACATTAATATTCTTTTTCTTCTTTTTTTGTTTGTAATCTTAAGTTTTCGTCAGAAATGAGAAATTTTGGCTGTCCCATGGTGTTTTGGACAAATGCAAAAGTATCAGTCCACTAATTTCTAAATCCTCTATTTTCTTCTTCAATTTTAAGCTTATTGATTATAGACATCTTCTTCACAATATTGCTATATTTTAATACGGTGAATAGTCTTGTAGAAAAACCTCTGTTGGAAAAAACTACGCCGCACTTATTGAATTGACCTAACAAAGGCCGTGCTCATTTATCAACTAATATAATTTTGTATTATACAAAATAATGATAATCGAGTTTCTAAATAAAACACATACATATACATTATAGACGCCATAAAACTAATTGTCAATCTATTGACAATTTTTTTTTACTAAATTTAATTGACTATCTGTCAATTGAGCATATCACACATCACTGCTCTATGTACAATGAAGAATGAAAAATTTTATGTCACCCCATTGACATGAAGGAAGCATAAGGGCAATCCAACATTGACGCCATCTTTAATGTTTATAGATCTATTAATCTTATAAACCTATTGTAATCCAATATCCCAAATACTTATATATATATATACATAAATACTTATATATACTCTTAAAATTTAAAAATCTTATGTACCTTATGTATCTCATGTAATTTTATCTATTATATCTGTATGATTCTAAATAACACTGTATAGACTAATGGCCATAGATGTCGAAGCCTTAATTCTTAATAAAAAAAAAAAAAACTAATTGTGCAATAAGGTTAATAAATATTGTGGAATCATTACAAATATTATTTTATTTTTACTTTAAATAGACATCGCTATTAAGAAATTCAGAAATATTATTACTATAATAACTGGAGATCAGAAGTTGATCCATTTTGCATTTTTTTCGGAATTTTTTAAACGATGCTCTCCTGGCCAAAATAGTGTTTCATTAGCATGTGAATCCGAATAACTAATTTTTATTTTGCATTTTGTTAGCATTTTTTGGTGTTTATTACTTTTAAGTCATATTTTGACATTTTTATGTCATTTTCCCACATTTTTAATGATTTCACACTGTCCACACTAACATTTCTTGTCAATCATTATGCCTTAAGACAGTGGTTCTCAACGGAGGCAATATCACCCCCCAATGAGCGATGGAGTATCACTGGGGGGCATTGAACTATTTTTGGGTGGTAGGGGAGTGGTGAACTAGTTTTTGGTGATAGAGGGGCGGCAAGCGTGTTCACGCAAAAACGTTGTACATGGTGTAACCTAAAAATAATTCATACTTGATAATCTATATAATAACTTTTAGTTACTAATAGGTACTATATGTTGAGCAATGCACAATAACAATCTTTCATTGTTGATAAATTTATTATCTTTATTATTTTAGCGATTGTGCTTGGACATTATATTTTATTATAAGTAGGTACCTAATAGGTACCTACCTATAACCTTTTAGTAAACCGTTTGACTTGACCCGCGCATGTTGTATTAGTTTTTGTTATTATACTCGTAATATTCAGTTTGTTAAAACGTGTTTTTAAAAAAAAATTACTACAAAAATACATGGGTTTTGTCCGGCGATAACGTTCACCATGAATGCGCAGTCATTACGCTACGTTATCTGTTTTTCATATGCTAATATTATATTATTATATTCTGTTTTTACGTTTACGTAATATGGCGGCCCAATCGACTAATAATCGTGGCACAAGCAAAACTAATTCAATCCAAGCAAAAGAAATTGATCATCTTCGCTTTCACTCAAGCCAGTGGATAAGAAATCAAAAATATATATAACTCCTAACCGGTACTCAGTTCTTACCAAACTAAACAACTCAAACGACAACACACAGTTAACGAGACTCAATCTCATGATAAAAAAATTCCACCAAAACCACCTGCAGTTTATATTAAAGGCGTGAGTAATTTTTCCAGTTTCACCTCAAACTTGATGACAATTATCAATACAACTGAGTTTATCTGTAAACCACTCCTTCCTACCTGATCATCCATACTCATTTCTATGAGCATTACAGACTACTCATTAAATATCTAATTGAGACCAATATTAGTTTTCATTCATACCAGTCGTATGATAAGTGCCTAATACGTGTGGTTATTCGTAATCTCCACCCCTCTACCACTACTGAAGATATAATTACCACTCTTTCGGAATTAGGACACCAGGTTACCCACGTTCATAACATTAAGCGCTCTTCCGATAAATCACCTCTACCTCTCTTTTTCGTCGACCTTAAAAAGCCAATAACAATATAGATTTATACAAAATCGAGTATCTTCTGCACACAAAAATTGTTGTCGAAAAACCCCATCCACGTAAAGGCCCACCTCAATGCCACCGCTGTCTAGCTTACGGGCACACTCAGGGTTACTGCAACCACGTTCCACGATGTATCAGATATGACGAAGAACATAGATCTGACGTATGCACTATGTCACCAGAATCTCCGGCCAGATGTGCTCTATGCCAAGATAGTCACCTAGCAAATTACAAAGGTTGTACTGTTTATAAAAAACTTAATAATATACCACCTCATCGTGAACACTTCATTTCTACTCCCAAATCTCATATTAACTTTTCTAAATCCACCTTAAATTCCAAAACTGATAAATCATCATATGCCGAAGCTACTACCGCCAATTATAAACACTTCCACTAATCTCCTAATATAGAAACTTTATCTAGCGCGACGGTAGTGGCGCGAAGCTAAGTAAAAAAAAAAAGCGAAGCGGTCACTACCGTAGTATATAACACGAGCCAGAGTTTGCCCATTGAATGTGTGTAAATTTGCCTGTTTTCTATAGCCAGGGCTACAGACCTAATGAATGAACGAATTGGTCTGTTTGTGGTATCAATAGATCGGGCATGATTTGTAGATTATACCTTTGTCATTTTCAAAAAAATTGGTTGAATAATAACGAATATATTAGCAAAATAGTCAAGTATTTTTGAAGCAAAAAGATATTGTGCTCGACCGTTTTTAGTTATTACGTTTCACGCAGCAGCGCACGAGACAGTATTACCCTCTCTATTCCGTATACGTTTTCGCCGCCGTCGTACACTGGGCTGCGGTTGCGACTTGCGGTTCCCGCCGTTGCCCGCGTCTTCGCTTATCGTATTCGTTATTTCTGTTATTGACATTCATGTTTCCGGTGACGTTCGGTGTAGATGTGTTTATTCGCCGCCGCCAGTGGCGTATTTGAGGGGAGCGATGGAGGCAATCGCCTTTCCCGAGAATTTTTAGACCAAGACAAATTTAATATAAGTAATGGGTATTTTACTAAGAAACAAAAATTATGATTTAATTTATAGTATTACTACATTTGAAAACTTTTCAAATTTTACACTAATTTAAATAACGCAAAACGTTAAATTTTTCATAACGTTTTAATTGTCAATAATGTTAAACGGAAAATTTTTTAAACGTTTAAATTTGTATAGCGTTAAACGCTCAATTGCTTATAACGTTTATATGTTCCATAACAACAAATAATATACCTATATTATTTTGATTGTAGACCCAGTCCATACTAAGTGAAAAATTAGATAAAACACAAGCGAAACTTTCAAAACACGGAGAGGTGTTAAAAAAGAATTACACAAAAGACCATTCAAAGTGGATCTGACATAAGATTGAAAAAAAAAAAAACCACAAATATTAAGGATTCACCTGGTATAAATATTACCAAAAATTTTATTTGTAAATTTTGAGCCTGAATTAAAGGAAAAATTTGAGTCGCCCCCCTCTAGAAGTAAGTCTAAATACATCCCTGGCCGCCGCGTCTGTATTTAATAGAAAAACCACGTTTTATTTGTTGTAATTGTAGTAGGCCGTACTATTTATAACATAATTATAATTATACTATAATTTGTTATTTGCTATTTCTAAAACAGTTTCTAAAACATATAAACAGAAATTAAGAAAAAGGAGAAATGATTTAGAAAAAAACCACAAATACAATGTGTATGCTGAAATTATTAGTGCTCTTATAAACATTTACGATCCACTAATAAATGCGTTATCTCATAAATTACAGATAGAATTAGTTTGTTCTGCGTGCCATAATAAGAGAATACAAATAACTCAAAACTATATTATTCAACTTAACGTATCTAATGAAAATGAAACGGTAAATTTTAATACAACGTTAGATTATTTATTCAGAGAAGTGTTAATAGAAGGCGTTAATTGCAGTGCCTGTAATACTATTGCAGATCATACGCAGATAACAAATATAGTAAATACTAATGAATATTTGTACTTTCAAATACAACTTTGGAATAATGTCAGTACCAAAATATCAAATCTAACCATTAATGCATTACCCATTACAATAATTAAAGTTGATGGTAAATCGTATGGTTTAAAATCTGTCATCTGTTATCATGATCTATCTATGAATGAAGTCCATTATACAAGCATAAGTTCACATCAAAATAAATGGCTACGATGTAATGACAATGCAATACATTTTGAACGATGGCCTCGAGGGGGTAAAAATTTATATATTATAATAATGAAAAAAAAATTGAATATGATTTTTAAAAAAAACATATATAGTATATATAAAATATATATTAAATAAACAAACATCATAATAAAATAAATTAATATAAACATTAAAAATTTCATATTACATGTCTGTACATAAAAATATGTTATAAAAAACTACTGATATCCCAACAAAAACACTTCGTCGAATTCCGTGTAAAAAATTGCTAAGTAAAAAAACTAGTCATCTATAAGACTTCAGCATTATAAAGATGTGATATCATGAATAAATGCTAAGTAAATTAAATTTTCAATAAATTTATTCTATCTCAATCATTTATTTACTTGGCGAGAATTTATTTATTTCGACAAATAAACATGTCTGTTTATAACTGGACTATTTAACAAATTTCCATGACAAATGTAACTAAATTTGTTTTATAAAAAGTCTTAATTATTAATTTATAAAGAAAATAAATTCTCGCAAAGTAAATAAATGATTAAGATAGAATAAATTTTTTGAAAATTTAATTTACTTAGCATTTATTCATGATATTACATCTTTATTATGCTGAAGTCTTATAGATGACTAGTTTTTTTTTTACTTAGCAATTTTTTACACGGAGTTCGACGAAGTGTTTTTGTTGGGATTTACTTCTTTCTTTACCGAATTCACTGCGATTATAAAATCCCTCCTGTCACTCCTTACGTCATTATTAAATAAAGGTCAATTGTAATTCCATACATCATTGTAAGTACATAAAATTGTGTACCATTCATTTCATATTCTTATCTAAATACCTAATTATCGATTTTATGCTACAATATTATTCCCAAGTTATAATTGTATTTTATGTTTACCTGTTAGCCGAATAGCTAACAACCGCATCTCTAAAAATTAAAATAAGAAATTTTCTATTGTAATGCTTATCTATATTGTAATTAACTATCCTCGATATTTTTATTTTCATTATAATAATTGTGTTTATTTTTCTTATCTTTTTATTTTTTTATATATTAATTGTGAAATTTAACATTATTTTAATTGTTGAACTGTAATAGTTTTTACCAAAAGTTCTAATATAAAAAAAAAAAAAAAAATTCATGGGTAAATATCTACAAAAACAATAAAAGCATTATTTTTTATTCGATTTTAAAATCTTTTTTAAAAGTAATATTTTTTCTAAATAAACTAAAAAATGTATTTATTACTATAAAATAAAATTGAAAAATTATTAAGTTTTTTTCAAATGTTTAATTTAATTAATTTACTAGTACTATAATTAAAAAAAATATGAAAAATAAAACATAAATGAAAACATTAGTTATGAGATAATTATTCAAATTTTTTTCAAATTTTCCAAATCATTAACTTCTTTCCTATCTCTTAGCCCATACTATTAATTATAGAATTTTCACATAGGGGGGCGTTAAAGAATTGATTCCTACTCAAGGGGGTGGTAACATAATAAAGGTTGAGAAATACTGCTTTAAAATAACTTATGACTTGACCGATTTTATCTTGCCGATTACATTTGTCATTTTCGTGTTTTAGTGAATAATACTTAATATATCTAAATTTTATTATTTTTTCGTAATATTTTCGAAATGGTGAAAATTCAAACATCGGTTAATGCTCGTCCACGTCTCCCAATCACTTCAGTGGACGCGGAAAAGAGTTTTTCCAAATATACTCGTAAATATTTATAAACAGATAAGTTGTTTATTTACTTTTAATAACATCAAATACACTCTAATTGTACAATGTAATGATTTTGATTTTTGAGTAATTTGTAAACTTTGATAAATTTATAAAACAAATATTTGTAATTTTTTTAGGTTATTTTTATGTCATATTTGCATATATATATTTTTAGGTAATTTTTTTAATGTTTTTAAGGTCATCAAATTTTGAGTCCTAATAATAATGTATAATATAATTTATATTTTACAGTTCTCCATATTAATGCGTACTTCAAAGAGCCACAAATTGTATACTAAAAAACATATTATTTCATCCCACTCCACATCTTTCGATACCTGATCTTTCCATTTCAACCTTGATCTACCAAGTGGACTTACGCCTTTTGGAGAGTCACATAGTACTCTGTATATAAAGGTGCTTTCCATTTGCCATGCTTGTTCAGCCTAAAAGGTCCTTCTTTTTATATCGTCAACTATGTTTGGTTTATGATAAGGCTCTCTTATCTTCACATTAAATCTGATTCTCAACTATCCTGAATTCATATCTATGCAGGAGTCAAAAATCGACCTCAGAGTTTTTCGTTCAAATACTAAAAGGTTATTCTGTTGAATCTTATGAAGCGTCCAAGATTCGCATTAGCACATCACCATGAGCCGAATAAAAGTAATAATTATATGAGTACACATAAATACATCATATTAATAATAATAATTATTTAAATTGTATTTATTATATTTTTCAATTATATATACATTTTAATTTAAGCAATAAAAAAAGTAATCCGATTATAATATATTTCTGCCGAAAGACGGATATTTTGATAGATTTCTAATTGATATAACAATTTTACAACACAATCATCAACGCACATTATTATTTTTTACAAATTAAGATCAACTGAAAAAACCAAATAGGACGATTGGTTGTTTCATGTTTTTAAGTTAAAAAAAAATCCGAAATTGCATAATGTTATTGCGATATTATCGAGGAAAACAATTGCGTAAAATATGTAAATTATTGTACGAGAATAATTTTAGGTGAATGCACAAAACAAATTTTATATTCTTCATATAATTTTATGAAATTCAATATTTATCTTTGATAACAACTGATTTACGATAATTATTACTTGCTGTTAGTGGAGAAAATAACGTACCTTTTGGATAAACTCGTGACGATTGTATTTTTTTTATAAGAAAATTCATGCTAAGATGATCCGAAATAGACGGTGAAAATGACGAAATTGATATTTTTATATTCATGAATTTTAGCGATGTGTGACGGGATTTACGTGATATTTTGAATTTTATATTATATCCTGTGAACGTGGATTGGTCAAATATTTGACGTTGTTTATTGATACATATATTGTGTGTAATAATAATAGTATATGACAAAAATCACTATTGATTATTTAAGTCACATGTAGATTCTTCTCGTGTCAAACGTTGCTATATCAAATTATTCATCATTGAAATTCCTTCGAAACTACAATTCCATTCAATAGCCCTTTACTCTCGATAAATCAATATAAAATGATTGTTTTTTAATATTTCGATTACATACTCATAAGATTTGTGACAAACAACATTTTTATTAAGAGACACTTTGTTGAGTGTTCCTTTTCATTATAAAATGTGGAATACAATATTGATGATAAAGCCACTAAAAAATAAATCTTAATGACAGATTTTTTTTTAAATAAATTGTGTTAGCCTATTACTTATTGTTATTCATTAAATAAGGATGTAGAATGTACATGTATATATGAGTAAAACTTTATACTATAATTATTTTAAAAAAAACTCAATATCTCGAATTTTTCGATCTCACAATTTTTTCTCTGTTCCAATCTAGACTTCATAAGACAAGAATTTTCTGTATACGATAGGATCCTACATCGGATTAAGTTAATTTCATTTATGATATTGTCTATCATATGCTGAATGTATTAGGAGAGTCTAAATTTGGGTAAGTTTAAAAATTAGGAATTCCATTTCGAATCAAAGCTGATAACAGTTCATTTATTATTGTACACTCTAGAAATCTTATGATAACAGTGGCTTCATAATGATGTACGAATCGACAAAATGCATATTATGATCTCAAGAAGATTATAAAATTTACTATCGTGGGATATCAAAATATTGTTATAAATTCTAGAAAGCATTGATAATAATTTAAATAATTTAATTATTTTGCAGGAAATTTGATAGCGTGATTATTTTATGACAGTATATTATGTCTGTTTTGTGATGACCAATTTTTTTTTCACCATCGATATAGAAACAGAACAGTATTCCAAGATGTAAAATATATTAATAATGTATTTGGTGCAACATAAATAACATGAAATATAATTTTATTTTACAAAATTAAGTTTGCAGAAGTATTAAAATGTTTATTATGAATTTATCATAACAACGATAAACACTCAATAACACATGAATAATTCAATATACTTGCGCAATTCTTGAGTTATTTAGTCCGAAAAATATTTATATTTAAAGGAAAATAATCAGTCTGCGTTCCAAAAACTATTTCAATAAATGCTTTTTAAATTCTAATAATTTAAGATCAAGTTCTTGGAATAATATAATATAATTTGACTCGATTTGTAAACAATGTAAAGTTTAAATAAATATATTCACCATTTTAAATTCAACTTGTCAAGTAAACTCGTTTAATATGAAAATTTTATTTGATCCTATTCTTCTGAAAATAATTTTCATCCTAAATAATTTTAATACTATTAAAATACAAGTAATACAATTATTATAGTGTTATGTGCCACCGACTCGATTTCAAGTAGTGCAGTTGACGATGTATTTAAATTTAATTATTAAGATATGATACTTTAACTTTTATACATTTATTTTAATATTCAAGGTGTTTAACAAATTTTAACATAGAGTGACATGAAGTTGCTTGCAGTTCCGTGACTAGAACTCAACTGAATTGTGATCATTTCGGTTCCTCTTTTATATTGCTCGATTAACCTCATAGAACTTGTTGTCTTGGCCATTTCCAGTGTTAAGCCTTGTTCCATTGACCTAATTTATTATTCTGAGAATATTGATTAACAGTTTATTACATCTTTAATATTATACGGTTTATAACTGATTAGTTAAATTTAACGATGGCTCATCTTGCGCAATAGATACAATATTTTACCTGTTTCCTTGTTCTAAGAATTTTAGTTTATTACATTTTTCAATATTACTTGTTTACTTGTTCAATATTACTAGTTAAATATACGATAGACCGTCTTACGCAATAGGTATAATATTGTGTTGCACAGATTTCTATTTTATCATGGTTAAATCATACATGGTAGCCCATAACAATAGAAACTTTCAACATTGAATAGATTCCAACTGTATTGGTTCGTAACATGGCATATATATGCTGTTTAAAGTTTTTAAAGATTTTTCTTTTGAAATAATTTTTAGTAAAATAAGTATATTTTAATTCATGGCTTAGTTAATTTCATAAATGTAACATTACAAAGACAAATCATTACAGTTTAATTTTTTAAAAAAAAATTATAATACAAATTAAATAAATAAGTATTGTATTCGACTTTTATAATACGATAAATACTTTTAAAAAAATAATTGTAAAATCCAAATACGCCCGTTAAACAATATTTTAATATCGATTTCCTTATCGAACAATGTTCTATTTTATATTTAGATTTTACCGTTCGAACGCATAAATTATTTAAATCAGGATTCGACTAGTATACATTTACAACTGTAGTGTATGCTATAATTAGTATTGAATATTCGTACAAGACTTCGTTACGTCCAACCACAATATTATGTTCTGCTGCTAGATAATTAGTTTATAATTAATATAATTGATTTTTTATTTATTTATATATATTTTTTTGACGTTTTTATGATGGATGATTCATATTGATGATTTGGATGACGTCATCGGATTCATAACATTAAAATATTTTCATGCGATTTTTTGTGAGATTACAGTGAACCAGCGAGTTATAATAGATGACAAGGAAAATATATTTCGTCCTTAAAAGTTAGATGATGTTCACTACATTATGTCTATTGTTGATACGTTATGCAGTGACACTTTTTCATTCATATTTCTTGGTGGACTAAAATATGACAGAATAGTGAATATGAAACTTCCTGGTGACTATGCGATACGAATGAGACTATCCCATTAGATTGAACAGAAAACACAGGAACATGTTTAGGATTCATTCGACACTGAATTTGAGTTAATAATTTCGTTAAATGCCACGTCCGTTAAAATAATAATAATTATAATTTCCATAAAGTTATATTTTCATCTGATTTTAAGTTATTTAATCGTTTTTGATCAATGAATAAATCGAGTTTCAAATTACACATTTAAACTAGTCAAAGTTGAAATATTTTACTGGATTGGTTTTGATTTAACAAATATATTACAATATAATAATCTGTATATCATTTTCGTCACTTTTAATGTAGATAAATGTATTATTCTTAAACGAAAACACAATTCATGACGAATAAATGATGTTTATTCACGTAAATTATTTGAACTATTTCGTCAGATCGAATACGATTTATTGTGTAAAAATTATTATAAAATATTTTATTTCAAAACTGTTCCTAAAATTCAAAGAAATAGGTCACAGTATATTTCAAAAATGTTACCTTATTTGTTATATTTATATTGAATCCAAGATTTAAAATTTATGTTTAAGACATCATTTTTTTTTTTTTTTAGGGTTTATTAATATTTTATTTACTGTTATTTTATATAATATATGATATTCATTGATATTAAATATACTGATTCTTGTATACTATACATTTAAAGATTCAACAAAAAGATTGCTTGATAATAATGGGTCTTAAAACAATAACTACACACTTGTCAAATATTATTATCATTCAAATATTGTTTTTTATTTTTAAGTTTTATTTTTATGATTTATGAATATATTTTTATGTATCAACATCTATAAGCAACAATAAGAATAGTAAGTACACAAACGATACAATATAATTATTCCGTGTACTAACAAAGTTAAAAATATGTCATAAATAAGTTACAGAAAAAAAACTAATACAGTTTACTCGAGGGTAATATACTGGACATTTAAAAGAGGATCATCACTATTAGAATAGTGGATATTATTACGTGTACGAGTTTCTGTGGTGTAATTAAATTGAAGAAAAATGCTTAGGGGAAACTTTGGTTTGTAAATATATTTATTTTATTTTTTATAAATTCATACTTCAATTCAAACTTCAAAGTAATAACGAAATAAAGAAAGAAAGCCTTGTAAATAAAGAAAGTTCTATAAATATTGTTAGATGTTTATTATATCAGACTCCATAAATGATTTTTTTACTATTATGATTGTTTTACAAAAATTAATATAGAAAAAAATTCCAAATAAAACTTTACAAAATAATACAATATATTAAATATAATTATTCATAATAATTGATGAATACTTATTAACGTTATTGTTTTTGTATAAAAGTTTTATTTTGAATAATTTTTGATCACACTCATTTTGTAAATTTATTAAACATATAGAACGTATAGTATCGAGGAACTCTCACGTTTTAATTTTGTATATTTTTATTTACGACGTGATAAACAAATACAATTACAAGGTAACTTCTAAAAAGAACAGTCTTACTACTTACGTATGTTTATCTATAACATATTCATTCAAATATATATACTTCCCACTTGAAAGCATTCATTCACAATACTTATCCGTAAACTAAATAAGTCTCCTGATACCCTCTTTTCTTATAGACCTATTATCCTTACGTTCTCAAAAACCCTTGAAAAAATGATCCAAAAAAGAATCGGTCCAATATAAATGATAAAAATAGTGACTATTGCCCTATTCGCGTTTAGAAACAAATCACTCCTTTCTTTATCAAATACACATAATAGCAGACAATATTGCTTCATCTTTTGAGCAAAATCACTTTTGTTCAGATGTATTTCTCGGCGTTGTTTAGGCATTTTATCGTGTCTAGTAAGAAGAGCTACTTTATAAACCTTTTATTTTACCCACTCCATTCTATCTCACCTTAAAATTCTTTCTCGCAAACTTCTCCATTGTAGTATGATGTGAAGAAGAATATTTGAATACCCGTCTTATAAAAGCAGGCGTTCTACAATACACCGTCACAATATAATATTTATACAACAATCAATTATCACCAAGTAAAACATTTTTGTTGGCGATACTGTAATAACCTCATCTAGCCCAAACATAGACTCTGCCAAATCTTCAAGACTATCTAATTAAATTACAAAAATGGTTCAACTTATGAAAAGTCAAAAAAAAAAAAAAAATAAATCTATGCATATCACCTTTACCCTCAGTTCAAAAAATATTCTAAAAAATTTAATAAAATAACTCCGACCGACACATCTGTTTTAAACGATATTTAATTTTTGTACATCCTCTTTGACGATATTTGCAGTACGCATTCTGTCAATTGTATGTAAAATATCAAAAGGTTATATTAAAAAAGTTAATATTGTCCAAAGCACTAAATTAGATTAGATATAATTTTATATGGAGGTTAAATATTCTTAAATTTTCTAATTTTCAGTGCAATTTTCTTAATTTTTTCTTTCATAATAACCTTCTCCTGATAATAACAAACACAAAAAATAAAATAATATCAGCAAAATCGGTCCAGCCATTCACGCGTGATGGCATGACCAAGGAAAATAAGGATTCATTTTTTTTATATATAGAGTTATTTATTTGTATGAAATTGAATTTCTATATATAATAAAACTTATATAGGTAGTTTTGAAAATAATAAACTTCATTGAAATTGTATGCATTTATATTTCAAATTAGTTATTCGATTTTTATTTCTTGTATGTATTAATTTCTATATAAATAAAAAAGTAGTTATAAAAAAGTAATTAAATTTTTTTTTTTTTTGTAAAAACCTAAATTCTCAAAGATATAATAATATGCTTATATACATTTGAAATATATCACGTTACCTGTGTGAACTATGGTAATTTCAATTTTAAATAATATTATAATTGGATGCTTGTAGTGTTTGCGTAATAAAGGTTTTGATATGAAGTACAGATGCATATAATTATATGGATCAAACATTTAATTATATTCGTATACGAGTAGTGTTACAGACGTACATAAATGTAAGCCCTTTCTATTGGAATTACACGTGGGAATACGTAAATATCGTTAAGAGCTCGTATTAGAGTGATCCTTTTTAAAATAATTATACAAATAATGAATTCTACCACAGGATGAATTCTTCAATCGTAACTAAAATTCGATCACTACTCTCAAATCAAGTGTATGCTAATTGTAATAATATATATTTCCTGACTGTATATATGTAATGTATGAATAAATGTAGTAATGTATAAATAAATTTAAAATTAAAAACAAAACAAAAAAATTTACATAGACACTATTAGTACGATTACGTTGATAAAAACATCGTGTTATAAAACAAAAACACAATTATATATTATTATCATTCATTTTTACACAATTTTCTATTGTTTTTAGAGTCATACTTTGTATGAAAACATGTGGAAAAGAGCTATATACTTCGCAATAGTCGTATGATGTTATCCCTCAATCATATGATGATAAGTAACCAGTGGTCGAAGTAGGAAAAATGAAGTAGAGAAGCTCAGTCCAACCATTTAAAAACTGCATTGCACGTGTGCAATTATTTAACACTTATAGTTGAGGTACACAAAAAAAAAACCAAGAGTAGAGGATCTCTATCCCCCCCTCCCCAATTCAAACACTGCAAGTAAATAATATAGAAACGCACTTATCTTAAGGGATCATTTAAGCTATTAAAATATAAAAATTACTAAAACCCAAATTATACCACGTCCTGTTGTTAAGCATATTATCATGGAGGGAGTGAGAGAAGGTAGGAAAGATGAGAGCAGAATAAAAAAGGTAGTCCCGGACAGACCAAATTCGGATGAGTTTTTGTCCGATCTCTGTATGCACCTTTACACCAGTTTGTTTAATAAATAAATTACTTGGATTTAGAATAATTTCATAATAAAACAATTTAAACTTTAAAGTTGACAAAATTTATTCATATCTAACTAAATCTACATTGACCAAAAAGCCGTTCAATTGACCATACACTACTTTCGTTGTGAAGACCGGCACGCAACAGTAGACACACTTTATGATTGCTGAAAAATACGTCAATTCTGTATGGTACTAATAGTTTAATATTAGAGTCATAAACTCTTTTAGATTCGACAAGAATAAATGCATTTTAATACAAATCAAACACATTCAGAACCAATAACACTTCCTAAACCAACTGAATGATTTACAACGTTTTAAACTGAAGTAAAAACTATATTTTTTCTGATTAATTTTTAAAAATATACCTTGTAACATACGATTTTTTAGTGTTAAAAAGTTGATTTAGTGCAATAGACTACCTATGAGCATAAATATTCACAAAACAATTATTGACTTCTGCAATATCTAAATTTTTTACTTATAAGTGAAAAAGTGAGTATACAAACAATATAAAAGCCAATATACATAAATTTAATGTAATTATATTAAATTTATGTATTTTGGCTTTTATATTATTTGGATACTTACTCTTTCGAAAGAACGAAAAACTTCTTTGATAAATTGCATATACACAACGCAATTATCAAGTTGATCAATTTTACAGATTTACGAAAGGCTTCTTGAACTTGATTACATATTTAATTTGCGTAACATACGTTTGTACTAACGTTGTAGGTACATTATGACTTCGATTATTTAATTTTATACACTATATTTCTAGCTCAAAAATTGCAATTTTATTTTTACACTGTAAAATAGCATTATTATAAATACATATGTCTAGCGTTTTTATTTTAATGAATATGGTACAATGCCATATTACTGTGGAAAAATAAAATTGCATTTAGTTCAGAACTTATTCTAATAAAATCGAATAATGTAAATATATATATATGTGTGAATGCGATTATAATAATATATTATTATACAGTTATATATTTATAAATTCACTGATGGTTAAAGATTCCATAAATGCGATTATTTCAAATGAAACTCACGAAGCATCACGGTTAATATAGTCTGTCAATCGTAACTCAGATAGTACGTACGTGTGCCTCGGAAATACTACGTAATTCTCTTATAGTTTATAGTATGCTAATTATACAACGTGATGCCAAAGCACATAGGTCGTATTATATTCGCCGTATACGTTTTCCGCACTGACTGTAATTGTGTATTTTACATCACGTTTAATATATACCAGCCACACGCGAGTCTTCTAATACGTTAACATTGGTTCGAGTTATTTTTTTATGCATCTTCATTTTGGACTAAGTAAATCGAAAAAATCCAAATAAAGTGTAAAAAATACATGGTATTGGGAATAACGCAAAGACATCTGAAATATTTTCATTCAAATTGGACTACTTAATGAACGATTTGATTTTCAGTTAGATTCACAGCAACTCATTGAACGAGATAATTGAACTAATTGATAACTCATTGAACGAATAAAATAAACCGAGGATGTGAACCATATGGCCACCATGATTTAGTAAATAAATAATAATTAAAATGGAATACGCGGTATGCACTGTAACGCCTGTATGCGCGTATGACCGTAACCACCGGAAGCTTTTAGTGCGAAATAAACGGTTCGTTTGCAAATTGAAAGACTGTCTAATGTTTGACAATAGTTCATGAGTCAATAGCGAAACACATATTTTCAAAAGCTATATTTTGCCTATTCAAACGATTACCATATGACCTAGATTCAATATCAAGATGTAATATTAGGAAATATGATAAACTGAGTTATTTGCAAAAGTCAGAAATATATTGAATTCAAAGTTTAATGGGTAGTTTTAATTTTATTTTTGACATCTAAATGAATATTGCAATTTCAATATTAGGTGCACTAAATATTATAAAAGTTACGAGAAAATTGAACCTTTTGATTTGGTCAACTGATCTTTCAACGACGGAGGACCAATTCAAAAATCATAACAACAAGTCATGTAAATATTATATGGTTTGTGGTTGATTATAAAAAGGATCAAAAATCGAATGTGAGTTCGTATTTAAATATCATTCGACAAGTTCGTATTTTTTAAAAAAAAAAATATTCAATTAATTTTCATCTCATTAGAATAAATTTATATGATTATTAATTTTTATTTTTTTTTGTATTTGAAACTATTTGTTTTTGATATGCCATGAATAAACGAGATAAGGTGACTGTGCTTAAACAGATTTAAATCTACCTATCAGCAATTTACCTTTCCGGGTAAAATGACTGCCTCAAGGGAATAAATCACCCCCTCATACATCCAACTCAACGTTATCAGGAGTACATTACACAAAAAGTAGTAGTTGCCGTACCTTCTTTATTATAAAATAGATCAATAATAAAAATATGTATTATTGGACTTAAAATTTTTTAAATGTTTTTTGAAAACTAACCAACTATTTAAACGATTTATAAAAAAATCCATATATATATATATATATATATATATATTACTTGTATATACAAAGTTTGAGTATTTGCATTCCACCACATTCATAATTCCATTCTCCAAGCAGAAATGTGGTTGAATAATATAACTTTGCTACACTTTAAACATAATATAGGTCACTACAACTGTGTTTTTAATATTAATTTGAAACCAACCGTGTAAACAATTACGCATGAAAATTGGAAAAATCTTGGATTGTTAAATCTAGATTGCTTTGATATATCCAAAACTGGGTAAGTTAATGATATTTTTCAACTCAGTTAAATTAATTGAGTTCATGCTCAACTAAAATAATAATTAAGTTAAAAATATCGTTAACTTAACTTAACTTTAATTAATATGTTGAGTTAAGTACCAAAAAAAAAAAATATTTATATTAAGCGTTGATATAAGATATGTATATTAACAATTTACAACAGTTCTTAATTAACACATGTATTTGAAATTCAATTAAAACCGTATAAATTAATCAGATATGTGAAATAATATCAAATACTTTTCACATTTGCTTATCTTGCAAAATTTTCGTTCAAATTGATGTCACACCACATCTTTATATATATATATATATATATATATGTAATATTGAAAAAAAAATGTATTTAATTTTTCACGCAAATGAACTATTTTATGAAACTTTTATGGCAAATATAATTTTTAGATTTAAATTAGCACCCCCACTTTATTTCGAGGTATACACATTGTAAATATATTGTTAAAATATTGTTAATATAATGTTAGAAAAATATTTTATGTTTATGCGTATGAGTTTATTCCAGTTTACATTAGTAATGAAGTAATGTCATGGACGTACAATCTACATACAAGTTATACAAGTATGTATACAGTAGGAGTATTGGGTATTTGAGTTTGTCATGTTACCTATTTATCAAGCATGTGGATATTGTAATGACTGTCAAGTCTATTTTTTCTATTTATTGTTATACCGGTTTTGATCACTTTTTGATAAAAAATAATGATGTTTATGAATACTATTTAGTTTTAATATTGAAAATTGCTAAAATTATAATTTAATGGTTAAACTAAAACATTTCGTATTGGATAGTTTTAAGGTGGTGTGGGAGGCTTGAACACTCCCAAATTTTAGATTAAATGTGAGTCTATAGATACATGTTTATGTATGATTATAATGTATGTATTATGTATGTTTAGGTATGATTATTATGATACATATTTATGTGTAATAAATAAAATTGAATCTACATTAATGTCAAAAATATGCAATCTACCTATTTATTTTTAAATTGAACATAAATACAACTCTATACGAGTAATTAAAAACCAGGTCAAAATGAAAAAGAGGCTTAAATATTTATGAATTATAATATATCTCTTAGCAGTGATCCAGAATGTAGTTTATATTTTATATATAAATAAGTAAACAAATAGTTTATACATAGAATAAATAAATAAAATCTTAGTCTGGAGTATTATTATATTTAAAAAATACCATCGGTTTCGAATTAAAAATGCATCATTATCTATATAAATTGTGTATATAAAATCAATAAAATCGGGACTGTGGTATATGAAAAAATAAAATCACGAATATACGTATCTATAATATTGACTTTTGATATATTGGAAAATATAATTTTAATCCGAAACCAGTCGTACCTTAAAGCTATAATAATGCTCCAGACTAAGCTTTTATTTATTTATTTATATATTAATTTACGATAATTATCCATTTAATAATTATTAATTTTAGTTTAATTTTGTATTATTTTATTATTTTTATTCTTTATAGTTATACGAAAGTAAAAACATTAATGCGTTAGTATTATGTGTGCAATTATTATTTTTTATGCTGTAAGTATTATCTTTATGAAGATTTTAATTAATATTAATCTATTAATATAATCTATGATGAGTTTTGTTAAAGTTTAACAAATGATGTTTGTGGATTTCAAACCAAATCCAATACCACTTAATATAATTACTGATTAATAATTTTCAGTGATTATAAATTCAGTTTTTATAATATAATTTACGATTCTTTTTTACATTTATTATGATTTTTATGATGTGAAAACCATTTTATATGTTTCCTTGGATATGTGATAAGTACTCAAATAGCTTAACATGGAAAAATTCGTTACTTGTCATTGTTCTTATTTTATTGTATTATTATAACTATTATTATTATATTATTATCCTGAAATGTATGAATCAACGACTAGATGTCAGAAAATATTATAATATTCTATTCAACTTAAATGATTCCTAATAAGTCAATTATTTATGATGTTACCTGGATAACGAAATACTGAATTTTAAATTCACCTTGCGTGTCTGAATATTTTCTTATTCCTTATGCATATTTAAATGTGAAAAAGTTAAAAGTTAAATTTTTTATTTCTTTTGAATTTCATACCATTCAAACCGACTGTATATATATATAATTAACTCAAATTTACTATTTAGTACATATAATTTCTTAATCTATGTTCATATAAACTGTCACTTTACCTTGTCAATTTATTATTTTGAAGTTAAAAATTATTTTCCGTTGGTAAAATTATTATTATTTATTTATATCATTTATGTATGTAACTCTATTACTTATGTACGTTGTTTGGTGGATATATTTAAATATAATGTTAATTGACTAAGACATTGTAATTTCTTAAAGTGATTTATTTTTTTCATTACTCAAATATAAATATATATATTATAAACAAACGACTAAAATATAAAATCTTAAATGCAACTAATTTGGAAAAATCAATTATTTATGCAAGACCTTGGTAGATCTAGGCTTAGATAATGGGGGAATGGGAACGATATGTAAAATTTAATAACCGTATATTCATATTGAAAACTCAATTTTAACCTTTGATATTAATATGCGATATAGATAAAATTAAATTTATTTATTGTGATATAGTCCTTAAAGTATTAATTACTTTCATTCATACGCGTTCATACATTTTTTGTGAACAATGTTGAGGAAAACGATCAACCTGATCTTGGATTCACTTCTAACGCAACACATGAAAAGTGAATGGTGTACTAACATGAGATTATCTTATTAAGGGTTAGCGCTCATATACAATAGTTTATTAGAAGCGCTGCGTTTCGTATAAGTTTTAAGTATCGAACTATAATAAATCGCTCAATATCATGATTCAGCTAAAATAAATTATTGCAAAGCATTAATAAGAAAAAAATAATGATATTAAGTAGTCTACACATGTCAGTGCATTAAATAAGAATATAATTATATTGATGTTTCGAGCACGTATTAATGAACGGCTTCCTATAGCCTCTGCAGTCATCAGATTTGTTGAACGTAGTCGTTATTAATTATACTCCGCATAGAAATTCGATAAAAAAATCAACACAATCTATATACGTTATAAACACCCCGCTATGTAGCATGAATATCCGTCAGTGCCTGTTCTCGCATAAGATTGTTAATGCAATCGTTGCGTATAATATAATAGTGTATTGAGAACAATCAATTTTACCTTTTCCTAGGTATTGTTATTCTTCAATCGCGCTCTACGGTTATGGTAAATTTTGAAACCGTCTTCAACAGCGTGTATGGTCTCATAATCTCATATCGTATATTCTGATATGGTGGGGTGGGGATGAAGGTGGAATGGAACGATCGGAATTCGATAAGACCTAACACCTGAAGCCGAGGTTATATTAAAGGGAAAAGAAAAAATGATTTATTCGTATTCACGTTCGTTATGAAATATTATTATAGTATACTATGGTACAGGTTCACTGTTTGTTCGTATCGGCAAACTTTCTATGTATATAAATAGTGTAAGTTGAAACTATTCCCGGCGAGATATTGACGTGTCGATTGATTCTGTACACGTATTACATATGTGATGATAGGTACTATGGATCGTCACCGAGAGGTAGAAAAAAAAATAATTACTACGCGAATAATAATGATTAACGTCCTGTAGCAGCAGGACACGTATCCGCTACGGAAAATGTTGAGGAAAAATAAAACAGTTGACTTGTTTCTAGCGACTTCAAAGCCGCGACGGAAGTGTAAAGTGACGCAACAGCGCAGGACGTCGGATCACGTAGTATCGGTACTGGAAATATTGCGAGATGAGAGAGCACCCGGGCAGGGGACGGTAGGAGGAAAAAGTTTTTATAACGCGCGATGAAAACTTTTATAATATCGGAAAATATATTAGCGCTGTGGTTTTTAGGTCTTTCGGGATGCCCAAGTAGTTTTCCCGCCAACCGACAACGACGTCGACGACGAACAATATTGTGGGGCGGTTTTTTCGCCTCCCCCCCTCCCTCCGTTGTTTACCACCAGTTGGGGTCGTCCATTAATCATTCGAGTACGACTGTTAAAACGTCCTTTTTAGAAATTCTTACGAGATGTGTCCCGACCATATTCTGTCGTAACAAGCGGGTGGCACGTACATGTTTCGGAACGAACAATAAACTATGTACAACGACCGAAAGCATAAAATACACGCGTTGTTTACTCAACACAACACTGTATAATAACCGTGCGTCATAGGCGTATCTACGGACTATGCCTCTCATGCACAGGCATGACCTGCAAAATTGGACTTTAATTGTATCGCCGATTGGCAAATGTTACGATTCCAACAGAACGACGTTCAGAATTGTAATAGAAATTAAGAAAATTCGTAATCGTAGTCTTGTATAAGGTAATAACGATTTTTTCATAAGTCGATGATTCTTTTCCTTTTGATAACCCAGTATAGCGTTTGCACATTTGTCTTGTGCACGACCTGCAAAAAATGCTAAGGAATTGTTGTACTTCGGTATTCCAGATCTTCTCGATAATCGTTCGAGTTCGATCGTTTTATTGTTAATGTATGCAATTGGTTTTTATTTTTTTCTTATCGTTATAGTTTTATGTTTTAAAGTTTTATAAAGCAATACATTAACCATACATGGTAAGTTCAATTTTTTAGTTTAATGTCATTTGTAAAATAAATATATCATACTCATTACAACCTTGGATTTTACGTGAACTAGAAATATCGTGAAATATAAACTTTCGAACATTTCTTTTAATCTATACATGTTTATCGTTAGTGTAAAAGATAATTTATTGATGGTGATTTTTACGATGCTACCGAACTTTCAACTTTTTTTTCATCATAAACGTTCCTTGTGATATCAAGATCGTACAGTAACTTAAAAAAAAAACATGTTTTCGTTGTGTTTTAAAATGTATAGTTATGAAAATCGTTAAGTTTATTTTTTTTATAATATACAGTTCAGTACATAGCATTATAATTTTCATATTATTTTATTACATAAATATAAGCATAAGCAAATTGTAATTAAAACCCCATATTACAGTCCTATTGAATAACAAACTGATATTTACTCCTCGATTGGCAAAGGCAGCTTCCTCGATTAATTTAACAAAGTCATTCTTGAAATTTTTGCTCCGAAACTTGATTAACTCGATATTTTTCAAAAGAAATCCATTTGTTTGCTTTAATTTAGTGCAACTGAGTGTGTAATATTAATAGTTATTTTACTATCAGCTAATGGTCATAGCTGATGTAGAATACTTTAATAATGACAAGTAAAATAATATCAATAATGAAATATTAAATAGGTATACTCCATATTCTATTGTTATTGGATCTGTTATATTATTTGATTAGAATAATTAAATAGTATTTCGATAAATGGGTAAATTAGTGTTGTGATATTATATAATGGTATTTACACATATGAAATATTGGTAAACAATTATTTTGACTACGCATGGCTACCACATTATTTGAAATATTTTGAAAATAAACTCATCGTTTATAAAACACGTATTAAAAAAATGTGCAATCCATCAAAATTCACTGTTATCATTGTTATCAGAATATACTGAATACTTTTTCAAGTATACCATTAGTATTGCTCAGTGCTCGATTAGGGCAAAAATAGTAGAGGTACTCTGATGAGACATACATATATTGTGACCCTACCTAATTAACTACTAAACATCATCTAGTTCACCTTCTTATGACACCCTCCGACATATTACAAACAAAAGAATATTCTATAAATTATTATATAATTATTATATTTACCTTAATAATTTTAACCATAACCTCAATATATGGTATAAGTATAATATGTATGTTTTTTATTTAAATAGGCTACAATCAGTCTAAAAAAATATAATTCGAACTAAAACAATAAATAAATTATAGGCGTTCTATATAATGGCAAAATATTATGTATGGTAACAAAAACTATTGATATTGATGTTTGATCTTGTATTGCTAAAAAATAATATTTAGGTATACCTAAACATTTTTTAAATGGTTTGATTTTTTATGAAAATAGTAACTTTTTATAATTTTTTTAAAAACCAAACTTAAATAAAGTACCGTACAACACGTTATTTTTTGATAAAATATTAAGGACACACTAGAATGTCTGATCATTTTGTTGGGGTACTCAGTACTACGTCCCCACCCAAGTCAAGCACTGGTGTTACTATAGTAAACAGGAGTCCCACTCTACCACAATGATTTACTAACGTGATTTATACACTGTTTTTATAAAGTTTATTAAGTTAATTTTTTTTTTTTTTTTTAACTAACATGTTTAAAGAACACATCATTAATTAATTATTAAGATAATAGTTTTAGGATAAAATCTGTAAATAAACATGACATCCATGGTTGTAGGACTCAATTCCACAATTCACACAAAACATATTTTATTACTAATAAAATAACAACATTCGCTCCTACACGACAGGCGTCTATTAAGAAATCATAGCACATAATTATTCCAATGATAATATATCATTTTTTTTTCAAAGTTATTTGCACTTAATTTAATTAGTTAAACTCAACCTGTAATAACCACAAATAAATTAATCTTTATCTTACATTTGATTTTTAAATTAATTTTATAATTAAACAATTTAAGAGATAAGACTAGATTGAAAAGCAAAGTGTAAGTTACACGGAATGTTGGTTTGTTCGTCTAAAATTTAAACTCTACACTTTGCATAAACAATAAAAAAATAGTAAGATGCAAATTCAATCTTGCACTCACAAATTTCTTTCAAAAATGTAAATGTACATAAATTAATTTTGGTAGTTAAATATTTACATAGATACCTAATGTTATAATTCATTATTAAAATTAAGTTATAAAATATATATTTTTTTTACGTAAAACATTTTTGTATTTTTATAATTAATTAAAAAAATAATTAAGCAAACAATAAATATTATGCTAAATTATAATCGTGCTAAAACATTGATTGTCAAACTTAAAAAAATAATGGAATTAAACTCCTCTTAATTATAATGATTGTTTTTAATATTTATATTTGCGTAAAATTAACTTAATTGTAAATTCAAATAAATAATTTATACATTTTTTTCATTAATTTAAAAAAAAAATTAATTAAAAAGCCGCATACCAACATTCACTTTATTGAACTGAAGTGAACAACTATTATAAAGTTTTAATTTTTTCAAGTAAATAAGACAAAAGTTACAGAACATTTATTCAATTTATGTTGTATCCATTTATTTTGGAATATCTTTAATTTTATTTTGTATGTCTATCTTAATTTTATGGTATATAACATTTCATATAATACCAGGCCCGTACTGACTGCTCTTATGGGTTTGTTACGAAAATATTTAATGGCGCCTTAGTTTTTGTTATTTAATCCTTCAGGTTACCTATAGCCCAATAGATTACAGATTAAAGAATCATTATTTAAGTTTAACGCTTGTCTTCACAAAAATATAAACGATTTTCAATGATGTATTACTGTAGACGATGGGGTTATTAGTTGTTAATAAGAAACAATTAATATATCTCCAAAATTTTAATGTAGCGGTAATATTTATGGGCGCATCGTGCATCATAATTTTCATGGGCGCGTCGTGCATCTACCCGGTTGCCTGGTGGACCAATACGAGCCTATATAATACATATTCAATATTTAGTAATTTTTGTGTTAATCAAATATGATAAACAATATGTTATGGTTTGTTGTCCATAAAAACATATGTATACGTATATTAGTCTCAGATTATTAAAAATGAACTCAGTATAAAAATTAAAAATTTGCATACTCATCAACAAAAATATTAATTCAATTTCGTTCGATATTTTGTGGATTGTCGATGTGTTTGAATTTCGAATTGTAAAATAATCAAATTAGAAACATTAAAATGGTAGTTGAATAAAATTTAAATACTTTCTTCCTTTTCTGATAATTATACTATGTCAACGTTTAGCTCAATAGTTAACAAATTTACCATTAATTTAACGAAGACACCATAATTTAAGGCACCGGTTCATTAACGAGATACGTCTAAATTTTCAATTTTTTAGGAGACACAAAAAATATTTTTTACTTATATATTAGTAAAATTTTAAAATGTTGAAGCATTATTATATTAGTTGATATGTAATGTATTTCATATTATTACATAATTAGCAAATTTTAATTATTTAATAAAAAAAACACAATAATATTAACCTGATACTTTACATTGGTTTTTTTTTTTTTGGCACAAAAGTAGAATACGTCCAAAACGTATGTGGTTATTGCACCGAATATGTTATAAACTAATAAATAAGTAATAAACTAATGAATAACACATATTATTTAATATATTTTAAAATAAATATTCATGACATTACATGCATGTATTAATTGTATCACTCTTTTTATAAAATTTCAATATCAAAGACATAATATAGTGGTTTACTGAGTACTAATATTAACAATATTATTAATAATTACTCTTAGATTTAATAACTATCGAAAATAAAAAAAAAAACAATTATTTTTTTAAATATTAAACAGCCTTTATTTTTTATTGATAAAAAAACAACTTATAGTCCTGATTATTATACTGGCTATTAAATAAAACAATGCATACCACTAGTATTAGTTTTATTATTAAATCCGTTAGATACCGTAAATCGTTAATGTACCGAAAACAAAATTGAAAAATATCATAGGTTGATTTGGTGTAAAAATAAGATAGGTCCGGACGTATCTGATTATTGTACCGAATAGAATGGAATAGAATGAATAAAAACGTTTTAGGAGTATATTTTTCAATACAATAATTGGACAGATACATATTTTTTTTTAAAAACCGTGTATAGTGGAAACATAAAGTTTTACGTGTATAAGACTTGTATGCAGATAATGTTCATTTATATCTAACATGGTTTCAACAATGATTAACGTGAACGTTCATAGTTAAAATCCATCTATAGTTTTAATTTTTTTTTTTTTGAACGACTGCAGTTCAATAACTACCTGCTTTTTACACGAGTGCAGTTCAACCATCCCGGTTAACCTAACCGTGTTATACGGTTTATTATTTACATTGTTAGTATACATTGGATTTGGGGCCTGCCCATTTTATCTATATTATATGGATGCCCATATTAACCGGTATCTACTTTAGGAAAAGTCCGCAGTAATATAAAATCATATATATATATACATTTTTTTTTTTCATTGAATACAACATGGAGACGCATTCGTTTAAGCTGACGGAAAGTGAGCTTGTCACATAGTTTGAAATATTGTGCACTTTTTTGCGTGTTTAAGTTGATCTAAAATGTTGATAGAAAGAATTTTTAAGTAGGTTTTAATTGTAGCTAAACTGTCTAAAACATTTATCTATATAGCTATGTTTGTTTATACGTTCTACTTTTGTATTTAATTTTTGTTTTAGATTTCTTTAAATCCTTTTGTTATGTTCATTTTTTTTCTTTTATTATAAAGATTGTAATATAAATGAAATATGTCTATGATGTATTATTTCTTTGAAATAATTGTCATAAAACATTAGAAAAAAAAAAATCTATGTATTCAATAATATAGTATGTTTGAAATTTATAAAAAAAACTCAAAAGATAAGCTGTACATAAATATAAATTGTTTTCAAAAATGTTTGGTTTTTCGAAACTGTATCGTCTAGTATGATAAATTACATTCAAACGTATGATATAAAAATACATATAAAATAATAAAAAATACCAACTAGAAAATAACAACGATACACTATTGAGTAAAACAAAATACTAACAATGAAACAACCAAAATACAAAAAATTGTTTTTTTTTTTTTTTTCATATAAATATTATACAAAAATCAAAATAGATTAAAGATTGTATTACATTAAACCTCATTCTGTTGGTCAACAAGTATTACAACTGTTGCAATTTTAAAAGTTCAAACATAAATGAAGTTTTACACTCCTGTTGGATACCAATATGCATGCATAACTATACACAGTTAATAATAAGTTTATTGACGCCCGTATAAGGGCAAGGAGTGAACAAGTCTACATACAATAAATATACAATTTTATATATAACTAATAACAATTAAGTAGATACATAATTATAAGGCATTAAAGTTTATGATAAATACAGTAATAACTATTTATAATAATAAAAAAAAAAAAATATTAATTTATATGAATTTATAACTGGTTATTTATTACAATGGAGAAACGTTTTAAACGAAAGTTTAATATAGTCTATATTCCGGAGTTTAGATTCATTATCAAAATTGAAATTAAAATTATCCAGGTTATTAGAGGCCCGATAAAATTCGACTTTTAGGTTTATTAAAACTCTACAGTTGCGTGTTAAATGACTCAAAAAAGGTAGTCTTAGACCTAATGTAGAATGATGGAACCAACCATCCTATTTGTTGTAAAATTTTGGAACATAGAACAGAACCATTAATCATTTTAAAAATAAACGAGGTATCATTGAACTTACGTCTAGAAGGAAGAAATTGTAAACCTAACATTATAGCAAGATCTTTAGAAGAGTAATTCATTTTGAATTTGTAAGATATATATCTTAAGAAGCAAGATTGGACATTATTCAAACGGTTAACATGACCATGTTAGAAAGGATTCCATAATATGGAACCGTAATGAAGATTAGAACGGACTAATAAAAGGTTTTTAGACAATGAATATTATATAAATTCCCAGCAATAACGCCTGATGAATCCTATGCATTGCTTTACCATAAATAAATGAAATATGTCCTGAAAAGGAAAGATCAGCCGACAGAATAATACCCGAATCTTTGATAGAAGATACCAACTTAAGTTGTTAGTTATTTTTGAAGTAATTGATAGAAAATTAATTTTTAAATTTTGTGAAAGATATTTGGGCACAATTATTCACATTAACTTTTAAATCATTATGTAAACACTAAATTGAAAAACGATCAAGGTTTTTTATAACTTTTTACAGTCTTCTAATAAGTTTACTTTTATTTACATTTTTAGGTCATCCGCAAAGAGGGAAAATGTACAAGAATAAAATATACCATTTAAGTCGTTGATGAATAATAAAAAAGTAAAAGTAATAGATGTCCACCTTGTGAAACACCTGAATGGACAATAAATGGGGGCGATATTATGTCTGAAACTTTGAATTGTTGCATCCTACCCGTTAGAAAAAAACCAAACCACGACATAAGGTTCCACACATACCAAGTAACCAAGACCGTTAAGTTTATTTAATTTAAATACATGATCGACTAAATCAAACGCTTTGCTAAGATTAATTTAAATGGCATTGATTCTTCGAAATGTCCTATGTAAGTTCTTTCAGTTTGGACATAACCACGTCTATTTTATTCTTTTAAACAGATAATTTTGTGAAAATTGTGACTTACTTCGTTTCTTGGGATATTAGTATTTTAATTATATTTGACAACGTGTATTCAGTCTTATCAGACTGATTAGACATGGGAGATTTTAAATTTGTTGACATGTTAATGAAAATAGATTGCCAACATAAATCGAATCAGAGATATGTTCACGGTTCGATGGTTACTGTATCACTTACTAATTATTAGTATTATAGTTCTAGTGTATTTTAATATTTTTACTTTTTCAATATTCATTATGGGACCATAAAATCATGTTTTTACCTTTATAATATCATTTTGTTATTTATAATCATTTGCAAATCATTTGAATTACATAATATAATGAATCTTATCAGTCTACGTTCTCACGTCGTTGCGAACAGTCGTGTATCGGTTTTAGTGCCTTTGCTGATAAAGTCTCTATCTATATATATATATATATATACATATTTGTTATATTTCTAATTGGTTCGCTTTATCCATGTCGTCGTCTTTGGGCAGCGGCTCTCGCGCCGGCCAAAGCTCGTCAACGAACAAAATAAAACCGACAACTCACAATAAAAGCTCGGGATCCAGTTCTGATTTTTCACTCGTCTCTTACTCACGTAATTCTAAAGCTAAAACAAATCCAACCAGTCCCGTCTCTCCAATTTTACAACAAATAATGGATAATCCATCGGTTCTAAACACATCAAACACTGCTTTCAATTATAACATACCTACCTGATAACGCGCACGAGCCTATTATTGTTGATGATGCTATTAACGGTAACGACTGATCTAATGAGCCCGCCTCACGTAACACGTTATCTACAGATATAACTATGCCATTAACAACCCAAAACCCGGCTATCGATTATAATAATATTAATGCTTGACTCCGATATTTTTCACCAGAATATAATAGTCCTATTGTTGTACTCGCCGAATGCACCGACCAAAACAAAAATTTAGGGAATTTGCACCCGTTCAAAATAGCAAAATTATTTTCTACCAACTTCATTGGTATCACCAATATTAAACCAGTTAGCTCAAAAAAAGTTAAAATTACCTTCAATTCAATCACCAACGGCAACCTATGCCTAAGTTCTAAAATCCCGAGTGATAATGGTTTCCAGGTAAATATACCTGTCTCACTTATTTTTTCGTATGGTGTTATCAAACTTGATAACAATGTCTCAGAAGCGGAATTTTTTGAGGGTCTCCACTCTCCTATTCCAATTGAAAACTTTAAACGTATTTCCATAAAAAGTGATAGTACTATTATAAATACCCGCACTGTCGAATTGAAATTTGTTGCAACCAAAATTCCGCCTGTCATCTCGCTATTCAACATGCTATTCGAAGTTAAGCCCAGTATTTGTTCGCCCGTTCAGTGTAACCGTTGTCTACGGTTTGGACACACACTAAAATACTGCCGTAGCGAAGCACGGTGCAGTTACTGTGGTGAATCTAAGCACACGTTCGGTACATGTCCCTCCGCCCAAGTTACTGATCCGGTTTGTCTTTTTTGCAAGTCATCTCACTTGGCTACAGACCGTAGCTGCAAAGAATGGTCTACCCAAAAAAGCATCAAAAAAATCATGTCTTACAAGGATGCGTTAGTGTTTAAGAAAAATAATTGTTATACTTCTGCTTTCAAGTACTTTGACATTGTAAACAACCAGTCTCCAACTTCTAAAATTACGGATGTTAACCCCCCTCTTAATAACGATCATTTCCCCAGCCTAAATGATAATCACCACTTTTTCAATTCAAAAAAAAAATAAACATAAACATAGTCCCCCTCAATCTAAAGGAAATATTACTTTACCAGTTTTACAATCGTATTCTCCTCCCAATGGGAGTTATTTAAACAAACCTACTATTAACCAATCTCTCTTACAAGAAAGTACCCAAAATGATTTCTCTTGGGTACATACCCTATCCCTTAAACTATCTGAATCTCTTTTTAACTCCCCTTCGTTATTTTATCCGTCTTCTCCCTCCTCTCTTCAGAACCTAATTGAATCTTCTCTATCTTCGCTCCTAGCTATACCTATTCCTATTTCTCTTGTTCAATAAAATAATTGTCTAACTATCTCACCTACCACCTCAATAACTTAAACACAAACAAATAATTAAATAATTATGCAATTCACTCACAAAAAACAAAATAAATTCCATCTCTAATTTCAATATATTGCAATGGAATGTAAGGAGCCTTACAGCTCGCCTGCCATCTTTACAGTACTTACTCGCCAACCAAAAATATTCCATAGCCATTCTTTCCGAGACATGGCTCCTCCCTTCACGTTCCACCAAAATACCCCATTTTAGAACATTTAGATGTGATCGTCCTGATGGTTATGGTGGCGTCGCCAATAGCCAATAGCTATTTATAATTCTTTTAGATCTAAACTTGTACCCATTGACATCACAACCAGAAATAGTCTCATAAGGTTTAAGATCGACCTTATTGGTATCGAAATTTCTAAAACAGATCTACCATTTCCACTTAAAGTATGGTCCTGCTATATCCCGAGTAGTTCTAATGTTCCCTCCGACCATTGGCTAATCCTTTTTAAATTAGTTACACAAAACTCTCTACATTGCAGCGACTTCAACGCCTTTTATCCCGCATGGGGTTCCATTCTAGCTTCCCATAGAGGTAACCTGATATATGACACTACAGATTTATTAGGCTTATGCCTTTTAAACGACGGTAGTCCTACTTATGTAGGGCGCCTAAACTCAACCGACTCGGCCATAGACCTATCTTTTTGCTCTCCCGACCTTGCTTGGAAGTTATCATGGAACACTTTATGTGAGGCTCACGGTAGTGATCATTTTCCAATTACCATAAAAACTAACTTTCCTAATCTCACGCATCTAATTTCCAATCCATATTCAATTCAAAATATGCTTATTCACTTCAACTTTAATAAAACGGATTGGGAATCATTCTCTCTCCACATCCAAAACTCAATTTCCTCCTTACCAAACGATCCTAATCCTCTAATTTCATATACAGCGTTCACAAATATTATTGATAATGTAGCTAAATCGACAATTCCCAGCTCAAGACCAGATAAAAAATCTTTCCCACCCACTCCACCATGGTAGAACTCTACTTGTACCAACTCTGTGAAAAATCGATCCTCTCTTTTTAGAATTTTTCGTCGCACAGGTTCTATGTCCGACTTTCTCTCATACAGTAATGCATGTTCCCTCACAACTCGAACTTTAAAAAAATGAAAAAAGAAATAGTTGGAAACGCTTTTGCTCTAACCTAAAACCATCCTACTCCATTCAATACCTCTGGTTCACAGTTCGACGTTTTAAAAACTGCGTTATCCCCCCCATGCGTCCAAATAACGATGATTGGTTCGAGAGTTTCTGCTCTAAAATTGCGTCATGTTATGTCCCTAGCAAATCCGAAATTTTCCCTAGTTATATTCCTTCAGTTTTTCTCCATCATGTTATTACTAATAATTTCAATCTATCAGAATTACAACTAGTTATTTCTTCTCGTAAGTCAATAGCGTCCCGTCTCGATAATATTTCTCCACTTATGCTTAAAAACCTTCTAAAAAGCGCTTTAGATTCTCTCCTCTCTATAATGAACAACATACTTAATAATCAACAAATCTCCTCGTCGTGGAACTCCTATAAAATCATACCTATACCTAAACAAAACTCTAATACTTCCTTCCGACCAATAGCGATCTCTTCTTCTCTCTGCAAAATATTCGAACATATGCTTAAATCGAGGCTTGATTGGTGGCTCGAATCTAACTCTATTTTATCAACTAATATATTTGCATTCAGGAAAGGTCTGGGAACCACGGAATGCCTCGCAACGTTCATAGGTCATATTTATCACTCTTTTAACAACAAGCAATTCTTTGCTGCTACATTCGTTGATATCCGTGGCGCCTTTGACTCCGTCAATATTTCCACTCTTATCTCACATCTCCTTTCTTTGCAGGCTCCTGCCAAATTCTGCAACATATTGTTCTTTCTCTTTAATCATAGAAATCTCTTCGTCTTCTCTCCCTTTGGCTCATATAATATTCGTTCTACTTCCATAGGTCTGCAGCAGGGCAGTTGTCTTAGTCCTTTACTTTTCAATATATATATGAGCATTGTCGAAAATTATTTAACGTCTCTCGGGCACCAATGTCTCATTTATGCTGATGATATAGTCATTTTTATTTCTAACAATTCTCTTAGTGTTGCTGTCGAACATCTTAACTCAGCCCTTAAAGATCTAAAAATCATTTTGGACAGAGTATCTTTTGAAGTTACTCCAGAGAAATGTAACTCAGTTATTTTCACTCGACGTAGATACAGAGATCCTCCTAACGTCTATTACGATAACAATGTCATCTCTTTTGTTCCTAATGTCACCTATTTGGGTATCATTCTAGATGCAAAACTACGCTGGAAACCATAGATAACCTCACTCTCAGCAACTATTTCTCGATGGTCCAATTTCCTCAGAGTAGTGTCTAATACCTGATGGGGCTCTCACCCCTCTTGCCTATTAACAATTTACCGCACGCTCATTCGTTCCAAACTAGACTATGGTTGTTTCTTTTTCGGTTCTGCTTCCTTCTCGAATTGAAAAAAAAATCAATAAACTTCAAATTTTCTGTTTGAGGAACATTATGGGATTTGTCAAATCCACTCCTTGCCCTATCATTGAGGTCGAAGCTAACTGTGCACCTTTTAATATTAGATGCCAATGATTAGCGATTAAATTCCTAATTAAATCTCTAGCTTACTCTAATCATCTTATTTTCGATATGTTTTATTCTCTTTTTCTTTCTTGGCGTTATGTACCTAAGTCTATGCTTATTCTATCCATCTCAGATAGTGCTTTGTTTAATTTTCACCAATATATTTGTAAATCATCCAAGCTAAATCTTTATGAACAATCATTTGAATCTCTTCTATTCTCTCCTCTCGTTAGACTAGATTACCAATTTTTATCTCTATCTTCTCTGGAGCTTAAAAAAATGTCTCCTCCTATGGTCAATAAAATCTTTTCTGAGTTTCTTAATATGAATTTTGATCATTTCATTGTAGTGTATACTGATGGCTCAGTCTCACCTCTTTCTGCCGGTTATTCTTTTTTTATCCCTGAACTACATATTTTTTTCTCTAACAATCTACCTCCTTCTTCTTCATCTTTCACTGCAGAGTGCTATGCAATCATTGAAGCTTTATCTCTTATTTCAAACCTTGCCTCTAACAAATACTTAATTGCTTCCGATTCAATGTCTTGTCTATAAGCACTAATATCTAACCCTTTTGACTCCCACCTGTCTTTCCTAGTCCTTATCATTAAATCTATCATCCTAAAACTCCATCAAAACAATTATACCATCCAATTTCTTTGGGTTCCAAGTCATATCGGTATACACGGGAACGAATTCGCCGACAATCTGGCGAAATCAACGTCCAATTTAATATATCCCTCTCTCACTCAACTTCCTCGTACTGATTTTATTCCAATTTTACGGTGTCATATATTTAACCTCTGGCATACATACTGGTCAAACCTCCCAGCTGAGTTTGCCACCAGATACAAAAACATCGTACCAAATGTTCTCAACATGGTTTTACAACCTTAATTTACCAAGATCAACTTTCTTAATAAAAATATTTTTAATAATAAATACATCTATTATTTTTGAAAAATGGCTCGTCCGTTAACTTTAATAGTTCACAAATATTTTAGCTATAGTAAAATTAAAGACCAATCAACCTGTAAAATATGTGCATGCACAATAAAAGTAAGTAAAAACAATTTTGTTAAAAATGTTGTTTTTTTATTATTTAAATAATTAATTTTTGGACATTTTAAGTTTTTTTAATGGGTTACGATAAAAAAAAAAAATTAGAAGACAAATAATTCATTAATGAGTAATAACACATAAATGGTTACATTTAAATTTATAAAAAATAACCATTATATGTAAAGTCAATACAACTTTAAACTGACAAAATTATTGTTTTAAATTAATTTTTAATTTTTTCAACTTGAAATTCTTTTTATGTGACTTAAATATCTAAGAATCGGAACTGACATTTTGTATTATTTAAGAACCGAAACCGAATTTCTTAATTTTCTAAGAACCGGAATCAGAATCGGTAAAAACATCGAGGTTCCAGTCCCTTCCATGAATGATAACTATTTTATTTATTTATTTATTTTATTTATTATTATATTATAAGAGACGCAGTCTGAGATTAAAATAAAAGTAAGCACATTTATTTTAATGAAGTAAAGATGACAATACATGCATGCAACTACAACTGGGACATGATAAATCTTAAAATTAATATACCTTGTATAAATCTTCTATGTAAAAAAAATATATTCTTTTGTAAAATAAATATATATATGTATATATATAAAATCTTGTGTCACAGTGTTTGTGACCATATTCCTCCGAAATATCCCGCAATAGGTGCCAAAATAATCAAGAATGTTAGTTCGAAGGATTATTATGCATATCGGTTGATGATTATATGTAATCAGGGCAACGTTATTCGACGATGTCGTGAGCTTTGTCAACATTTCATGGTCAACATGTATGAAAAAATAGAGAGCGAATGATTACGATACTTGCAATTCAATCAAAAAAAGCTGAGTGCGGAAGATTTTCAAAAAAATTGCTAGATATCAGTGATGGGAAAGTTACTACATATGAAACGGAATGTATACAATTACCGACTGATTTCTGCACAATCATTGATTCGCAAGATGCTCATTGACCAGATATTTCTCAATGTACAGTCAATACACAAATCATGAGTGGCTGGCAGAAAAAGCAATTAAATTAGCAATAAAAAATGTGGACGTTAACGAATTGAATCTCAAGATACAACATTTGGTACCAGGAGACTTGGTATTATATAAATCTATTGATACTGTTTGCGGCCCTATTGAAGCTGTAAATTATCCAACAGAGTTTTTAACTTATTGGATTTAC
Source organism: Sipha flava (assembly GCF_003268045.1). NCBI lineage: Eukaryota > Metazoa > Arthropoda > Insecta > Hemiptera > Aphididae > Sipha > Sipha flava. Next base: position 1,496,737 of record NW_020271755.1, on the reverse strand, counting down.
CAGGCATGCTACCGTATAATGTATAACTGAAAGTTGAATATCCGGTTATTTTGCTTCGTAAATTGAACCCCCCACGGTTGTGCAACGGCACGCGATTAGTCATTAAAAAATTAATGAAAAATGTTATGGAAGCCATCATTTTAAATGACTAATTCCGTGATGAAAATTATTACCGCGAATTCCTATTATACCCACAGATGTGTCAATACAATTTAAACGCCTTCAATTTCCTATTAGATTGGCATTCGCAATGACTATCAATAAGTCTCAAGGCCATTCGATGTCTGTCATTGGCTTAGATTTGAGCACATAATGTTTTACACACGGACAATTTATACATGGTATGCTCTCGAATCATCCAGTTTATTTGTGTTGGCGAAAGATGGGTTAACAAAAAATATTGTACACCCTGTTGCATTAAGGTATTTATTATTGTTTTTTACTAATATTGTCATAATTGCGATATATAATCATTAAGTTTAAACATCAGTATTTTTTTTTCAAATAGGTAATTTAAACAAAAAATAATCAATAGGATTTATTTATAATATTGTTTATTCGTATTTGAAATTATAAGCTATTCACATACTAACATATAATATGAATAAAATTGATAGAATTAAACAATATATCTAATTTATTTCAAGAACGATATTATTGTATATATTTGTGATGTTAACTTGTTTGTTCTTATAAAGTTTTAAATAATATATTTTTTTGAATAATTTTCAACATGACAATATATCAAATACTGTCTTGTTTGATTTTTCTAAGTTTGATATAACTTCAATCAAATATTATAAAAATATTAATAAATCATCTTACTATATAAACTTAACATGTGACAAATGAGTAACAAAATATTAAAATTTAATTTAATTTTTCATAATATTGATTTTAGTAGAAAACTAAACTTGTAAACTAGTAAAAATTAGCATTTTGAGAGTACAAGAACTTCAATATAAGTGAAATCAAACTTTATTACTTTATTAATTATCAGACTTTTTCTATTTAAGTATATTAATTAAGGCCTTGAATTGTAAATAAATACATTTCATTTGGAGTTAAGAATGTGCAATTTGGAATCCTAAGACAAATGACGATTCGTGTCAACTTGTATTAGTTTAACAGAATTGTTTGAATTATTCCGCCGATTTTCTACCTGCCGTTCTGTATATCCGTATTGTCCGGTGCCTAATATTTTATTATTTATCAATGGTTTGGTAATAATTTTAAAAAATGGGACAAAATAAAAAAAATAAAAATTGTATATCCTTGAAATTTGATAGTACATATGAGTAAGCTTTAAGAACATATTATTATGATTCATATAAATTTAATATTTGCTATGTATATCAATTTTTATAATGTAAAAGGAATTTTAAAGAAAGTAGCGGATAATCACACAACCAAATCTATCAGATACTATAATAAAAGTAGTCATTAATGTTATTTTATAATTTATAGCTGCAACTACTCGCTCCTTTTTTTTTCAAAATAAAGTTTTCTTTAATATAAATTACAAAAACTACAATACTTTATAATACTCGTATTAACAATATACATGAATTTGTTAAAAATAAACATAAAAACCTTAAATGTTGATCTAAAAAAATAAATAAAAATTAAAAAATCAGTACCAGTTTATAAAAATTAATTTGAAAAACGTTTGCAAAAATGTTTACGTATTAAAAAACACTTTCAAAATATATGTAGTTCTTGGAGGTCTTGGTTGGATCAGAATTTTTAAGTTTCCGTTTTCGATTTTAATAATGTGCGTTTGAACGTTGGATGTCCTAAAACTAATATTTCCGAAGCAAGTACTAAAATTGAACTGAGAAGAACAAATATTTGAAGAAAATTTGACTGGTAATTCTGCACAGGAAGGTTATATCGCAATAAAAAATAGAAAGTAAAGTGTGATAGTAAAATTAGTATTTATTTAACTTGAGGTAAACATAGGAAAAATTATAAATAATGAACGTTACGTCTGTCGATTGAAAACATTTTATTTTTATATTTTTACTAACCCCGTTTAGATCTGTAATTCGTTTTTACAAAAATCTAATAACTGCAATTAGGTAATTTTATATTTTATATACTTTTAGTTCAATTTAAGGTTTTTACCTTCATTTTCAACATTGGAATATTTTGGTTTTTGAGGATTTTATAACAATTGTACGATAATTGTTACGACAATAATTAAACGTACTAGCTAAATTATTTGTATATACACGTCTTTTACGTACAAAATATTTGTATGGAAAAATCAATTGCATTTAGCATATAATATCTCAAAGAACTTAAATCGATTTAGTCTAACTTATGTAAACATATCATTAATAATTTTATATATTTCTGACTAGTTTACCATACATACATTGAAAATAATTATATTGTCATTGTTGAATAAAATTCTAAAATCTCAATTATTAGTATCGATTTGAATTACATGAAAAGGCATCATCAGTGAAAGCAAATGAGTCAGTCAAACTTGATACGTGACTCTCTCTAACGCTTTTAGTTTGTGAGAGGACTAAAAAAGCTATTGTTGTCTTAAAACGCAACGTGCTTTTTTTTCGAGTATTTTTTTTTTTTTTTAGAAAACTCTATCTACTCAGAATAAAAAACCTCACAAAGTTTCAGGCAACACTCTTATACATTAAACATTGTACCCAAATGGTACTTTAAAAATATTGTTTATCGATCTTTGGCAGCAGTTTTTAAGAAAATGTTAAAACCAAATGCAAACTTATAAAACCATAATGGTAAATACATTCGTTTTTATCTACTTTAGGAAACCTATTTTAACTGATAGTAATTTAACGAGAAATATGAAATTATTTATAACTTTATTTTTAAAATTTTATTCAAGTAAAGCAAAACGCAAAAACGCTGAAAAATATTGATATAAACCAATCTATGTATACGTATAACTAATTATTTTTTCTTCGGTCAAAACTGCACTAAAACACAAACACAAAATAATCTTTATATTCCTTATACTACTATACATTCCATTCAAATATTTTAAAACACTATGTCAAGTATAAAAACATAATGGCTTAAAAAATTTTTAATTGGTTAGTAACAAATTGAACACTAAAAATAATATAATTTGTTTATACGAAATTAAAATATATTCTTAAAATACATACAGTTTAAATAAATTTTTACTTTCATAATTTTTAAATGGGTTTTCTTTTTTTTTTTAGAATTTAAGTAAAAATTACATCGAACAGAATACATCGATGGTTATTAAATAAGATATGAAAAATAAATATATTTCAATCTATTAATTATTAAAAAAAAAATTAATATATCTTATTTTTTTTACTACAGTTTTTATTTTTCCACACAAAAACTATTCATATCTCAGTAAAAATAAGGAAAATTTTGGTTTTTTTTTTTAGTTATAATGATTTATATCAATTAAAATTGTAACATTTTAGAAATTTGTAAATAACGGCTTTTTCGACACACGTACAAAAAATATTGATCCAATAATAAGGTACAAACCTAAAGTTACACCATTGTGACATTTTATAGGCCAAATTTTAAAAGAAACCGCCTTTGATCAAATGACCATCTTAATATACTCTGCTATACACAACATTAGATCCTTCAAGAATCCCCTCGTGACACGTCCTCTCTGTATGCACACTGACTGCCGAACGTATAGGTTATAAGTCGTCAGTACGTGCGTACCGACTGTCGATCCCCTCATATTTCACTCTTTACAATATCCATTTTCAGTACGAGTATCGAAGAGTGTACATCATCAGTTTACTAAATCCTGTGTCTATTTGACTTCATTTCAACCTCATGCTGTTCATGCAGTAATCACAAGTGCCCGGCTCATCGATATCCGAAGACAAACTATAAAATAAAAAAGTGTTATTTTATTTAGCTTTCAGGACTATCCGGCTGCACTGATCGGCTCTCTAAACTTTTTGACCCCTCTATCCTTAAACAAGAAGGAAAGTAAACAATCCAATTCCATATCCATAACTTTTCTCATCCTACTCTCTTCTATCTACTCTTCTTCTACTTCTTTCTTTTTTATTTTCTTTTATTTAGAGTTATTACATAATATAATCAATAGAACTATGAATAAGTTGACTATCAATAACAAAAATTATACTTATAATAATATGGATAAAACAAAGAGAGTAATAGAACTACCCAAAAAGTTAAAAATTACAAAGTTAAAAATATTGATTATAATTGAATGAAACTCGATGAATTTTTCAGAAACTAAAAACATTTTCTATGAAGTTCAAAGGTGAATAATACTGAGAAAAAAATGTTAAATTAAAAACAGATAGGAATTAGGAATTCCTTTGAGTTTTAAAAATAATATTAAAGCCATAATAACATTATTCAAGAACAATACTAAAAATAAATTTTATTTTTTATATGGAGTATGTGCATCGAATATAATCTATAAATAAAGTGCACTTGAAAATAAGTATAATTTTATTCATAAATACAATTATTTCATTATGTAGTGTAACATAATATCTGATAAAAACTTATGATATTCCAACGTAAAATTATCATTAAGATATAGTTTTACTATCTATATACCTCGTAGTTTACAGTTTCATTTAAAATATTACAATTACAATGACATTCATTAACGTATCTATAACCCATATGTAGTATTTAAATACAAAAAAGATAATGTATTCAACATTAAAATAATAATCTACATTTTAAAATATATTTGATGAAATGTATTATTTCGGAATGTACTAACTCCGTACATTAGTTGTATAGTACGTATTGATATTACGCATACTTGAAATATTAATATTCTAACTAAATAATCAAATTAGCATAGAAATTAGCTTTCAAAGACTGATGGTAAACTAAACTCGAAAAAAAAATAAATAGTTTAACTGATATTTGTTTGAATACATTTAGACTTATATATAATATATAGTAGTTTAATTTGAATAAATACATGGGTAATGTTTTTCATAAAATTTTTAACTAAAATATACAAAAAAATAGTATACAAAAGTATACGAAAGTATAAATAAAAATTTATATTCCAGTAATACTTAAAGCAAAGACTTAAAGTAAAATTAATGCTTCAGACACTACATTATAGTCAGTCAATGTATTAAACATTGAAATCTGGTAAGATTCCATTCACTGATTGTAAAAAAATTATTTTGTTGTTAATGCTCTTGAAATTATAGTAATATAGTGCATATTAATTAAATAATTTTAAAAAAATATTAATTATAAAATATTAAAAATAATTAAAATTAAAATTAAATATTCGAGTATGATATAAAAATAAAAATTCTTCCCTAAAGTATAATTGATGTAAATAATAGTAAATATTTATAACCAATTTCAATTTAAAAAAAATCATCGTCAGATATAAATATCATATAAGTTGTCTTTTAAATGGGTATGATGTGTTTGCCCTACAACATTTTCCCGACAATACATTTTACAAAATGTTTACTATTCGTAGTATTAATATACAATGATTTAAAATATAAACCAAAATTAGACGAATATTTTACTATCGATAATCTCATTGTATGTGAAAAGGTACTAAGTATTAAAATAAACTCTACATAAAGTGGTACATGCTATGATTTGAGAACAATTATGTGCATGGTAGAATTTGAAAGATAATGAGAGGAAGTAATGTAAGTTGCACAGCTCCTTTATTTTAACCAACATTTTGGTTCGTATTTGAGTGAATGGAATTAGAAATTCATAGAACTCAAAATCACGTAGATGGTTAGCACAGGCGTTTTGAAACTTTTGTTGGAAAATGTCATGTTGGTGTTTCGACAATTATCGAAGAAACTAAAAAAGAACAAATTCAAATGGAACGGAGAACGAAAGACATAATTCATGGAAGGGCACAAATTACAACTCGCAGAGAATACGCTGAACAAGAAAAACTTATTAGTGCAATTATAAATGACAGGGAAAATGGTTCTAATTTTTATTCCTAAAGGGAATCCCTCATAACATTAAATTATAAGTACTGTAATATTTGAATTCATTCATTTTTAATTATTATTAATTGTTGAGACAAATTGTATAACCGTCTAAAATATTAATTTTGAACATAACTTAAACAGTAAATAATATAATATTTTATTAAATTTTTGAGTACATTTTGACATACATTTATTTATAATATAACTTGATATTGTCGGGTAAATGTAGTACCGGGAAAATTTACTGTCGGATAAATGATATCGGGCAATTTAATATCAGGAAAGTGTACTGATTAGTGTTGGGCAGTGATATAATATTGTGTATCGATATCGTTCCGATTTTCTTGATATTGTATCGCGATATCGGAATTATAAACTTATAATCTTGAATTTAAATATGTTAAAATAAATCTCTATAAATTACCAGTAAGGTTTATTTTATATGAGTGTATGAGTATTTCGAAAAAATTTTTAATGTGGTCAAATAAGGAAAATATAAAGATCAAAAAAAATACATTGTGCATATTGTTGTTAAAAATATAGACTATAATTTATTTTATTTTGAATACTGTACAAAGTTAAATATAATTATAATATTGGTTTATAGATTTTTACATTATAAGACTGATATAAAAACCTATATATTTCGTTTAAAATATACATTTAAAACATTTAAAAACATCAATTGAGCAATTATTTATCGATATACTTGATAATATAAAATATGGAATAGAGTTCTTATTTAATCTCTAGATATAAAATAATTATATTACGGGTATTTCTAAATAGTGAATTACTTTGATTAAATGTTATTAACCATAAATGTTATCAGAACCAAATAGTAAATAGTTTATACAAAAAATCATATGCCAATAATATTACTGACAATACTACTAACAAAATAAAAATCACAAAAAATTAATGTGCATGTAGGATTTTCTTTTCCTACTACATTAAAAAAAAAAAAAAAAAAAAAAACGTAGTCCCGATGCAAACTTAACCACGAAATAGTAACCATCAACTTTCATTACATATTTAATGACAGTAATAATCATAATACTATCGCTCCACGGACTGTAATATCCAGAAAATTCATATTATGAATTATTTATAAAACGTTTGAGCTTTGAATGTGATATGTTACCATTGTTTTTGTTCTATGTCTACGAGATTATTAGATTTACATTCACAACCATTTTTTCATTGATTGCTTCAATCCTATTTCGTCAGACTGTCATAATAAAATATACATATAAGTCAAAATAGATGATGGATAGATTGAACCAAGAAAAAAAAGGCTGTTGATATCAAAGATAAATTATGTGTCTCTGTACAGTTTATAATGTTTGACGACGTGTAATCAACAATCTGCTTCTTGTAAATATATACAAACATAGACTATCAAATATATAGTTATCAATTTTTACAAAATTTGAAAAAACGTCACTAACCGAGTGCTAGAACCAACTTGATCTGAAAATGTAACACATTGTTTTACATAATAATCACAAAAAACTAACTCAGCTATGAGTCTACCCCCAAACATTTTCACTTCCATTAAATATTTTTCAACTAAATTACCTAATGTTCAAATTAAGTAAATAAGCAATGAATACTTATATTATGCTTCAAAAAAAAAAATAACAAATAAAATTAATACACATTAAACTATATATTTATAAAATGATACATAATAACTTCTAACTATCTTAATTCTTAAAAAAACACATGTTTGTATAAATTATGTTGTAAAACAAATTAGTACATTAACTGTAGTACATATGGACAACATTTAATCATTATACAGTCAATAGGTATGAACATTTGTTGTTTGATACTACTAATATTGTAAAAATATAAATTCAACTATAATCTACATTGTAAATGCTCAGATTTTAAATGTTGAATACGTACGATATTTTCAGAGCACGTATACGCAATTTATGAAATCGATTTGGACCCACTTACTGAAAATACCACAACCGGATTTTCTGAAACCGAATATAAGCCGTTCTTAAAGTCGTTAGTTATTAGGGTAAGATTTTATATCGATTGCTATCTTTAGTGTTCTTCCCACCTATCACTCTTAGGGTATAAAGAGAAAACGAATTAATTGTTATTGTAAAGAATAAATTCTTGGAAATATTAAATGATACAAATACGATTGATGATTATCAAAATATACAAATGTATAGTGAAATCTTCTTGGATTTGATAAAAATTTTTGTACACAATAATTTTTTGAATATTTATGAAAGCAAATATAATTTTATAAAAATAAAAAATTACCACGAGTTTTTTATTTAGTATTAAAGATATTGAATTATTTTTTAAATAATAAAGTTAGAATGTAATATATAAAGTTAATATGTTGCTAGTAAATCTGAATTTTAAATCAAAATAATTTTTTTCCACCCAATTATCAACTATAAAAAATATCATATTGTTAATTAAAAATAATATAATAATATAAAAATAACATTTCACTGAAAATATTCACAGTTATTGTATATGATAATTTTATAGAAATTGAAAAAAGTAATTTAGTGTATTTATAAAAGTTTCTCATATTACCTCGTTGAAATTAAATGTATAATACATAAAATTAATCACATTCATCAAAAGCAGTGATTGAATAATTTTAAACCCTTATGAAAATAATTTTATAGAGAATTCGATATGCTATTAGAGAATTTCAATGATCTTTAGTCTAAAAAAAATATTTTTCAATCGCGTATTTTATTTATTTACGTTATGGAAGAATATTCGATTTAGAATTGGATTTGAAATCAAATAAAACTTACACTATAAAATAAAATATTTAGGTTGCTTAAAATTTAAAATACAGATTTAAACAAATATTGGAAGAGATTAAAAGAAAATTTAATTTTTAAGATATACTCGGATTTTAAATTAAGTATTCATAGCAAATAACATAAAATAGGCATAAAAAATGACATGTACGGCATATGACGTATTCTATTAAATTTATGAGCATTAAAATTTAAATCTAAACACTACAAATAGAACTGATGGAACAAAAATGTATAAATATAACTTTGATTCTTAATAATGGATTTGGTAAATCTTAAATGTATCTATATTAAATATATAAATAAATAGTTTATACATAGAAATAAGTAAATAAATAAGTAAATGCTTAGCCTGGAATATTATTATATGTGTAGTGTACAACTGGTTAAAAATCAGAAATCCATCATCGAGTATATATTAAGTTAATAAAATCGCAGCTAAATTAGGATGACTATACTTCCCGTTTGAAATGGGATTGTCCCTTTTTTGACGATCATGTCTCGTTGTCACAGCAAACTTCGAAAGGGACGCCTTATATCGCGTTTTTATAACATGGTCCACACAATAGTGCATAATTATTCTTTTAGGTCAATGGATTGTACTACAACTTTATAAAGAAATTTGATGAAAAAACATTCTTGTACACGTACAAAGTGTGAATCAATTATTCTGAATGCATTAGCCCCTTTCGAAGTGCATCAAATAAATAACGAACTGAAAACTTTTAATTTTTCGATGGTTGTGAATGACACTTTAAATCTCAAAAATTTTAAATTTCGCTCATTCTTGTTTCATATTTCATTTCTAAAACGGGATCTAAAATTAAAGTGTTTATATTCACAAATGTAAAAGAAGGTACTGCCGTTATATTCTTATCTTACTTTATGGAAATGTTAACAAAATATTAGTTACTTCACAAAATTATTGTCTTTCTGGAGATAACTGTAACAAGAATTTTGGAGTGCTGTAAGGCAAGGAACAAAAAATGTTTACATTTTTAAATAATAATGTTGGTAGAATTGATTGTGCATCTCATATTTAGTATAACGCAATGTAAACCAGTACTGACATCTTACCTATTGAAGTTGAATGTATAGTTAAAAAAAATATTTCACAACTTTCATATTTTTACTAGTAATGTAATGTATTTTCGAATAATCGAGCCTTCAAATATCAGTATTCGATACTACAATACCTAATTTGTTTTATCCGTTTTTCCATGACAAGCTTTTTATACTATTTATTATTAATAAGTAATCCATATCTACACAACTAAAAATAATGTATGTCAATGATTAATCGACCTAAATACGAAAATAGTTCTTATCTTGCAGGTTCCTGTTCGTAGTTAGCTTCATTTTACTCATTGTAGACGTATATTTTAAAATACAATCATATATGCCGTACCGGAATCTAATGTTTTGCTTGTTGTAAGCAGTTTCTCGTTCTAAGCAATGCTCGCTATAGTGATTAATAGTTTATACTGTATTAATAATAATTTAATTGTGATATTCGAGTATTTTGTACAATTTTTATTTTTGTATTTTAATTGCTCAGTCAAACAGTAAATACCGCTACCTTCGAACCCACTTCTCATAGGCCTTTATGCACCATAAGCCATATAATATTATTATTAAACGTTTTATGTTGCGCGAAAACTTAAACGAATAATTTTCATTACGTATTGTTATGTAGCATCGAATATTCAAATATTCGAATAATTCCTATCACTATTTTTTACTGTTCGAGTAAAATCATAAATAGAATTTTGAAATATACAAATATTCAACAAAAAATAGTATTTGGAAGTGTTAAGGCACGGCGACTATCTTTAAAACTAGCAGTTTCTAGAAATATTTACAAAAGTACAACACAATACTCGTAAATTATAAAGAAAATGATAAATAATCAACACAAATCCAATAAAAAATTAAAATTAAAATTATTACTAGTTTTTTTTTCAAAACCAAAACAAAATGCAATGCAAAAAATTGTTTGTCAACATTTTTAAAGTAATAAAATAATATTTTAAATGTAAAAATGTAACTATTAAGTATAAAAAATATTTTAAAATTATATGAAGATCATATTTTTGAGTTAAACTTAAATTCTTTGTCCCGTTTTTTTTTTTTTTTTTAAGAAATTGTCATCCTAGACTAAATATGGAAAAATAAAGAAAGAAAAACATTCATAAAAATTGTTTGTTTTACATAAATATAATTTATTTTAATAGAAGATATTACTTAAAATTAGTTCTTATTAGACATAGATATGTAAAGAAGTATAAATACTTTGGTTATTATCATTTATTAATATCAAAAATGTATTAATAAAAGATACTAATTTTTAAATTAATCACATACAAAATATTATTAAAATAATATTTCTTTGTTTTATTTTGTATGTGTAACTTTTCAAAATATAATTCATATTTTGAGAGCTTAATATTTCATAATTTGTATTGATAAAAAATGTATATTACTGTTATTTTATAAATAATATCTAAGCATTTATTTTCAACTATTAAAAATGTATATACTCGTATATTGTTTTATTTTATTAATTTTGTAACTACTTTTTATTAAATATACATTCAAATAGTAGTTTTATTATTTATGTTAAAAATATAATAGATAATCCACTCTGTAAAAAATTATAATTTTTATCTAAAAATAAAACACTTTTGCAATTGTGTTTTACCAAATTAACCATGCATGTAGAATATGTGAGAAAATCAATAATTTTTGGTATTTAATTTTATATTTATATATATAATAATAATTTGTAAATTATACAAAATACATGACTAAATTTGTATTTATAAATGTATAGCAATTTAAAATATATATAAATGTAAAAACGTATCAGGTGCGAGTCTGAAAACAAGAACTGAAACAAATTTTATATAGATATCTTACAGACGTATATTTAGAATAACAAATTTACTCTGGTTATACGTATGAAATCTAATAATTTTAAAATATATTTATCTACCTACGTGTACCGAATATAAATCGATAGAAAAAAAATATATTACAAAATGTTGGTAAGATCTCGAAAATACCCTTTATGTTCCTGTTATTTTACCGAAAATATTATTTTTTTGTTTTTACGTCCAATTAACTTTTGTTAGCACTATATTTTGAACGAATCCGAGAGTATTTTCAAAATACAGGATTATCAAGAGTTAAATAATATAGGTGTATAAAACTAAAGAATAAATTTAATTTATTCAGTACTCGAGCTATTGAATTGTTAAACATGTCAGCGGTAGTCCCCTGATTAAAACTTGATACCCACATTTTACTCATTTGTCAACTATACAGATATTTAACTTAAAACTTTTGATAGTTATAGATATCAAATACACATCTTATGCATTTTTTTTTTTTTGAATCCTATTATTTTAACATAATTCTTAAAATTTTTAGACTAAATTTTATGACTTATTCTTCACTGTACAACTCATATACATTATATTTTTAAAAGTGGTATTTTTTTTTTTACTTATTTTAAATTACCAATGAATGCAATAAAATACACGTGCCTTTATTTTTGTTGTTACACCATTTATTACATTTAAATTGAAAAATATTATCTCTTGGATTTGTGAAATAAATTATGTTACAATAATAATATGTTTGAGTTATATTCAGTATATTAAACAATTTAAAAGCATTAACTTTTAATTCAAAACTATATGTAGGATAAATATTAAATATATAAAGAATAATATATAATTAGTTATATCGCATTTTAACTTTTAAGAATTGAAGATCTCAAAAACCAATTTTATAATACATTAAAGTTTTAATAAGAAAAAAAAGGGATTAACCTATATCAATGCTATAAATATTTTATAATCATTCTACATTAAATATTCATACAATTAATCCTCTACAATATATTTTAACATTATAATTAAGGAACTGATTATAAGCTTGTACATTTTGATTATTAGGTATTATAGTTCTTATTAGTTTTTTTTAATTTTAGTTTATACTTTAAAGCTATTCAGCATTAAATTATTTATAATGTAGAATGAAATATGAACCTTTATTGGACAAAAGTCAAAATTGTTTCCAAGTATTTTCATTTTATTATTCTTTTTGAAAAAACTGTCAAGAAGAATCAAAATTTTACTTTACATTCAATACTCTTCATAAAATATATTTTCTATCTAATTACTGTTTTAGAAAAGAGTTTTACGAATTTTCAAACAAAAAATAAAAAGTTGAATAAAACTATATCGTTGAACTTCTACAGTCCAAAATTATTTCAGAGTCCTAAATAGCTAATATCATTTAAAATAATCTCTTTGTTAATTTTTCTATTTAAATCCTTGAATGTATTATGGACATATTAATTTAATGTTTTTTTAAATAATATTATTCTTTAAATTTAATCATTTCCCATTTTGCAATCAGTTATCTGGTTATCTACTTCTACTGTTAAAATAATTTAATTCATCTAACAAAGCATTCACATTCTGAATGACTACACCTTTTAATATCATTACCGACTACAATTTTAAATGTGTTATACTGGTAATTTTTCATTTATGACCATGTTTATTTGTATTTAAATAAGTATGCAGTTCTTCTTTATAAATGTCAGGAAGATAAAATAAAAAGAAAAAGACAATATACTGTTGTAGACACTAATGGAAATTACGTGTTTTATCGTTGTTAGGTAATAAAGGGCTCCTGCTGGTAATTTTATACAATGATAGTTTGTCCAAATGTTTTATCAAGTTATAGTTTTTAAATGTTAGAAAACATATTGTGAAAATTAAAATACTTTATCATATTTTGTTAAATAGGAGGATGAGATTTTTATATTAATTGTATGTTTATTTTATGTATGATATTTTGAATAAAAAATATATATATATATATATATATTCAAACTATTTATTTTCGTAATAAATAAAAAATAATGTAACTTTAGGGGTAAAAACCTAAACATGCATATAATACATTATTCCATAAGCTTAAAATGTCTTTTCTATTAAATTTGTCAACACAAACAATAATTAAACTCATATTTTATAATATTGTGATAAATGTAACTTTTATGAAATATAATGTAAAATTAGTCCTGTGAATGGTAGTGAATTATTTGTGGAATGTATACAAGTTTAAAAAAAAAAAAAATTGTATAACATTTGGAAATAATAATGTATATTTTTTCTTATTAAAATACATATTTTAACGAACTATTGGTCAATAAAATAGTATGTACTATCTCTGATGAAAATAATTTTTCGGGTGCTATCGAATGCTTCCGATTTCAAGCAAATACTACTGCATGAAATAAAAATAAAATAGAATAGTACAACATCCCTTGTATCACCTGAGGCACCATTTTTAATCATCCAACTAAGCCTAAAACGTTTTTCTTGTAATCAAACTCTTGAATATTATTTGTAATTTTTCCATTCCATATAAGTTTGGATTAATGCATACATAAAGTTATACAGTTTGATCATAAATTAAAAATTGAAGTATTATTTTTAAATATATTGAAAATTTTGTAAAAATACTAGCCAAAATGATTTTAAATACTTATTCTACAAAATAAATATTAAACATTTAAATCGACAGAAATTTACAAATACATTTTGTAAACCAAATAAAATCTTATTGATACTTAAAAAAAAATTAGACTAAAAAAGTAAGAAAATAAAATTCTTATTTTTAAAACAAATCTAAAATATTTGTTCTAAATTTATTTTTCATTGACTTCTTACCTTAAATATGAATAAAATCCTTTTATTCGTTTTTAATTGAAGTACTTTAAATCAAAAAATTTGTTCTCAGGTTGAAGAAGGAACAGCATTTTTTATGTAAAATATTATATATTAAATATATGCATAAAAAATAGTTAAAAATAAAATAAGGTTAAAAAAAATTAAAGTTACGTTGGGTTCTATCATTGGATAGCTTCTCTGCTCATATATTTCATTGTTGTGTTTCTTTATATGTATTTGTCAAATTTGTTCATTATGTCTAAAAGCATTATAAATATTCTTTTTAATGAATATAAAAAAAAACTATATTATATACTGTATTCATAACATAATTAAAATATTTTATATAAAAAAAAACCCCAATATTTAAATTGAATATTTTTTTAATTTTAATTATTATAGAATATAATACGAGTACAATGTAATTTTAAAATATTTAGGAAATGTATATTCCTTATTTTTTAAAATTTAAAAAATCATCTTGTACCAATGTCAAAAAAATATTAATCTTATAATCACATTTTGTAGATAAAACGTTGTAACAGTACAATGTATTTTGATTATAATATTATTTAGTTTATTGTTGATATCAAAATATAACAAAACTTTGTATACATAACTGTCACTAATTTGCATATCTAATGCGCCGTCATTGTTTATCATTTTCAATAAAGAATGTCCATTTTTAATACAATTTTTAAAGAAACAATCAAGACTATCTGAATTAAACATTTTTGATATTTTTTGATTGTCATTTATTTATATTGAGTTTATAACGTTAAGCCAAACACCCATCAAAAGTGTTATTATAAGTCTACTTTGAATCAATTTACATAATTTTATCAGATATTTGGTACTTTATACCTAAGTATCTAATTTTCCACCCAGTTATACTATGAGTGTTTAGTATTATAATACTTAAAAACTATAGAATAATATTCGATGTGTAAATATATATGATATTAAAGTAGTAACATTTTTTCTCAACAAGAATTTACATTGGAAAAATTTGAGTAATACTGCTTGATGGAATAACAATATCTAGTTGAACAATTACCATACTTATAATAACAATATAGTTATATTATATTTCCAATATAATAATCGTGGTGATATTCTTATATATCATATATTATTCTCCTTTCATTTGTTATTTTATAGTATTATACACATGATTAAAATACATTATGTAACGAACAGGAAATACAATTTACATATACACTCACGGCGTGACGCCGAAAGGCATAACATTGATATTTAAACTGTCTTAAATATTCATTACAATTAATTACGAGAAAAAATTCACTTTTTTTTATAAATATTCAAAAAATAGTTGATTAATCATTTGCAGTGTTGGGACTTATCTAAATAAGTTATTGGATATTATCTAAATAAATTATTTATCTAGATAGATTTTTTTGTCATATTTTATCTTATCTAGATAAATAACGCGAAGTTATCTAATTACATATCTAAAATAAAATTTTTACTTATCTAAATAATTGGCTGTATTCTTGCCGAGATTAGAATTATTTTTATTCTTGTACGTAGACGAATCCAACAAATCAGAGATCATAAAAATTGGTCCAGCTGTTCTTGATTTATAAATTCTTTAACTAGCCCTACTTTCTTTTGTAGATTTTTTATTCATAATCATAATTCGTATATTATTAATAAGTTATTATTATTTCATGGTATGATATTTGGTTTGTATTTTTATGTCAGAAAAATATTTTTTATTATTTTGAAATTTAATTTCTTATTTTTTCATGGAAGTTCTAAATATAGTAAGTATTTGATTTTAGTTTACACATGTAACTCATACACTGAATAGTCAATACTTCACTCTTGGAACCCGTAAAGTCGTAACTACTTATAGAATAATGAAAATCATCAAATTAAAATTATATGGAAAACAATATTGTTAACTTCAAATAATTTCTTATGTATTCTTTATTCATCCTGATACATACAGAGTAATTTTCATTGTCTTTTTTTTTTTTTTGTAACATTTTAGTGAAATTAAATATCGTTAAATATTGTACCTACATTATATATAAATACTGCTTAATGGTACCCAACATTACTACAATAAACATTAAGTACCTAGGTACCTATTGATAATAATGATTTTAATTGGGTCTTCATAGATATTTACATAGATATTACAAATTTGAAATACTGACTAAAAAATAAAAAAAATTGAAAATATCTTTTTTAAGATAACAATGAAATTATCTTTTATCTTTATCTAGATGAATTTGAACATACTATCTTTCATATTTATCTAGATACATTTTGCATTATCTATTCCCAACACTGATAATTTGTTGTGAATGTTTAAATGGTTTCAGAAAGTTGATTATAGCTACTATATAGTAATAAGAATAAATTTGCTATTGATTACATTCACTTATGAGATATATAACTATGTATTGTTTGTATTATAACCGTATATCAGTAAACTATATATAAACGAATAAAATACTGTGAAACTATACTTATAAAAAATTGTAGACTTTAGTTGAAACTTTAACTAATCATGTTATCGTATCACTAGAGCTTAAAAAAAAGTAAAAAAAAGGCTTCATACGTTATTTCAAAAGTATTCAATGCACTCACTAGAATAATATTTCAAACAGATTACTATAGATAAAAAAAGCAATGAGCAAATAGTTTTACCAAACCAAACATCAAAATATTTCAAATACTAAAAATATATTAGAATAATTAATTAAGTATAAAATGAAATATGATTTCAAGAAACAATTATTGAAATTATAAATTTAATACTCTAGATCGGTAATTTTCGAAATTCTATTATTTTAACTGCTTTTACTATTCGTATAATTATAAATATTTATGGACTCTACAAACATGAAAAATTGTATTTTCTTTAAACACATAAATTTATTATATAAACAATGAAAATTTTAAAAAATATTGTATAGGTGAAAAAAAAATAAATAAAATAAAAAAATTATTGTATATTATAGCGTTTTACTTGGAAGTTATATACAATTTTTTAATTAATTTAATATTACAAATTTTTTTTATAAAATTTATACAGAAATATTCACCACAAACTAACAAAAATTGTTAACATTACAATTGAAGATACTGTACCTACAACTAATTTTAATATAATAAAGTATAATGAGAAAATATGAGTACAAATGTCAATTGATGAACTCAAAATTACTGCCATAAGCATCTAGATTAATGGTAATTAAAAATAAAACATAAATTAAAATATAATAGATTAGATTATTTATAAATATCATACTTTTTTTTTTTTTTTAATATAATTATTCGAAATATATTGTTAATAAATGTAATACGATAAAATTAGTTTTAAATATATACATAACTATAAATTAAACTAAATTACTAACAAAAATTCGATTGATTCGTTTTTATACAACTATGAATTATCAATATTATTCTTGTTATTAAACTGCTGAAAATAAATTCTAAAATATTAATTTAATACAATAATATTTCACTATCTCTTTTTATAATTTATCAACCATCGGAAGCTATACTTTTTGAGAAGCATTGTTTTAAATGTTTGGTCTTACTATTTGGTTATTTTTGAAAATTAAATAACAACAATTCAACATTAACAACGATTCATAAAATTAATTATTACCAAAAAGTTATAAATAGATTTTAATTTGTTTATAACATTGTTTTATACTTCAATTAGACATATATTTTTGTTAAATACTAGATTAATATTTATTTTATTATTACTCTGAGTATTAAAATAAATTTATTGATTTTATTGTTATTTAAATAATAATTTTTAATTATTATAATTAAATCAAAATCTAAAATTTTTATATTTTATGTTGAGCAAACATAATTAGTTTTCTTTTTTTTTCTTTTATAATACTCAAGACCTATAAGAATTTTAGTCTTACTACTAAAAATAAACTTTGAATTAAAACTTTTCGTTCAATGACTTAGAATTAATGCGTTGATGAAATTTAAACAATACAATCTGAATAATGTATACATAAATAAATGTTGCTTACAGAAAATAATTTAAATGCAGTAGTCCTGTAGTTATAGTGTAAATTATACAATATAGCCTATGTAAATGAAGCTTCATAGGGTCTGTTCTAAACAACAAGTCATACCAATAGTAATTATTATATATTAACTTATTTGTTTATGTTTTCATGACATTCTTTCTCTTTATTTTTTAGTTTTATAATTGTTGATTTGGAAAAATTTAAAAACAAAAATTATATATTTATTTTTACAAACTATAATACCAATATTATATACTTTTTAGTCTATAATGTATTTATTTACTGATGTGTACTTTTCTAAAAAAAAACATTGCTTTTACATTATTTTGAAACATTTCAAACAGAATTTTATAAGGTTAATTATGTTTATATATATATATATATATAGGGGGTTTCAAAAAGAACGCAGGATTCAAATCTGCTGTAAATTAAATTTATTTAGTTTAAAAAACATAACAAATATATCATTTTCTTCGGAAGAAGTTAAGGTTTAACAGTGAAAAATAATATCGGGCATATGACCCTCCCCACTAGCCCTACAGGCGATTATTCTTTCCATAAAATTTAGAACCATTGGATGACACATTGCCCCATCAAGTTCGTTGAGGATGACAAGTTGAAACCAAACATTTTTGATGTTCATTTAGTCCAAATAAGGCCAAAGAAAATTACTGAGCCCAGTAGGTATTCTTGTATGTTTACAAATATACGGCGCATTTTGTTACGCTTCAAGAGAAACAATCCCTCTGCTGCGTGGGAATTTCCCGGACAGACTAATCTTGTTGCGTGGCCAAAGTTACCCACCTCGATCTTGCGATTTGATGGCATGTGATTATTTCTTATAGGGATACACTAAATCACGATTTTACCAGAACAAAGTTTGAAATGTCTTGGAACTTAAGCAAGAAATTCGTCGTATTCTCAATGAACTTGATGGGGCAATGTGCTATACAGTCATAGTAAATATTATGAAAGAATAATTGACCGTAGGGCTAGTAGGGAGAGTCATATGCACGATATTGCTTTTCACTGTTAAATCTTAACTTCTCTTGAAGAGAATAATATATTTGTTATATTTTTTTAAAAGAAATAAATTTAATTTATAGCAGATTTAAATTGTGCGTTATTTTTAAAACACCTTATACATAAATCGAGATTTTATTATTTCTCATAAATTCAATTTAAGGAGAAATAAATAATATTAATCAATATTATTTGAAAAAAATACTGCGACCGGATATAAAATAGATGTTTTCTAAATAGAAATTGTGTATAAAAAGTGTATAAAGGGAAAAAGGGTTTAAATGGGTTTAAATTAATTAGAGTCTATTCTTGTCCTTTTTTCACAAATAAAAAAATCCAAATAAAATTCAAAGGCACCCGTTTGGCATAATCTGTTTATTCAATTAAAATTAATTTACTTTAAATTTAAACAGGGTAATCCATTTAAGAGAATGTACTTAAAATAATGTAATTATAATTAAAATGTAGCTGGTTAAATTGGTCAGCATGTGTATTGTACATAGTATCCTTATAAAACAACGTGTATACACTTATGTAATTTATAATGCAAAAAAGTGAACCTCACGCACACAAATGGTCATTATAGTTATTGAAAATACGCTAAGTTCATACTGTTTTCTCAGAATATGAATCCACACTTGTAAAAATGCATGCACATAATATTATACTAGTGCATACCTTACAAACGTGATGACACCAACTTTTGCGATATCCTCCTCTAGCAGCTTCCATGTTTCAGTTAACAACTCCTTCTGCCGCATGGTTAATGGTTCTGGGGGCGGAGAAGCTGGTGGTTCAGGCGGAAACTCCTCTTCTTCTAAAAGAGTATTTTGTCTGCTTGACAGCCGCTTATTGTGTCTAGTTGAACCTTCATCGCCCGTGGAATCTTGCTTAGAGAATATCGATCCCCTTCTCGTTGCACCGGCGTTACCCATTTAATTGGCAAAGTATACACGTTTCCGGGGTGAATCTTGTGCTGATTTAAGACCACAGAAATACACTAATATCAAAATGTATCCATGGCCAAGAATTTAGTTTTACAATTATATTTGAAGAATAGCAACTGAAAATAATATAAACAAAATTTATTGTAGCTTTGCCATTTTATTCGGTATCAACAGAACTAAAATTTACAATACTTAATTAAATTATATTGCATTTCACTACCTTAGATAATAATTAAAGTCATGCATGTTTGAATATAATATTATAGTATAAGTATATTATTTCTATCATCATCCAAAACAAATAAATTATGACACATAAACGTATATTTATTTTATCCAAACTATTATTGAGCTAACAAAACAAATAGTGTGGCTCAATAGACTAAATAAATTTGTATAAGATCAAATATAATTTAAAACTACAAGTCATTTTTTAAGACATTATATATGGTTTAAGGTATAACTCAAGCATAATTTAAGTAAAATATATTATTATCTTGATATTTGAATATAAGTAGGCATTTTAATAGATAGAAAAATAATATTATATAATAGTATATTATTAAGAAAAACTTTAATATGATAAATTATATTTCCTTTAAATTATTTTAAAAATATAAATATTAACATTGTATGTGCACTATATTTATATTAATCTATAATTTTCATAAAAAAAAAAATAATCTTAACTCTTATATACATTATTTTCAATCAAATAATAAAATCTTGCATTAAAATTCAACTAAAATAGTTTTAAAAAATGTTTTCTTATTTCTATATTTACCTTTAAAATGTAAAAATCAATTATTTGTTAATCTGTACAAAAATTAGGTATGTCTAAAATGTTTCGTAATTGAACTATCCCTATACTGGTTTACATTATTACGTTACTTCAAATTTATTTTTCTCAGTAAACTTGATTTCAGTTATTTATATAATATTGAAATTTTTGTAGAGAATTGTAAGTATTTTACTATCATTTATTAAACGTTCTATTAAAATGAACTATTGTCTATTAGTTTTACAATTATTTTATCTGTTTTTTTTCTTAATAATCCATTAAAGTGTTAACCACTTTTTATGCACCTCTTCTAAGCACTTTGAGGAATATAATTAAACATATATGTTTATGTCATAAAAATATCAACCATTTATCTACCATAAATATCTAACCAACTCACGGATATTTCAAAAGATTCAAGGTATGTAAATAATAGCAATCATATTGAATGTAACATTAGAAAAACAACATCAGTTCTTAATTGGTATAATTTTTAACACGAAATTTTAAGCCAGAATTTCTACTTAGAATTGTTTGTTAAAATCGATGATTTTTAAGTAGTAAACTCATTAAGTTATAAAATAATGTTCTAAAGTAAAATGTTATCTTATTAATATTTCATCATTATTATTAAGTAGTTCAATGTAGACAATTTAAAACTACTGTAACTTTTTTTTTTTACTATGAAGTATATGTTTATTGTACAATAAATTCACAAATAATAAAATATAAATATATTTTATCATATTTTAATTATATGAAATCCAAATCCCAACACAAATTATACTTTCGAAATGTCAGTATTTAATATTTTTTTATGATACGTTGAAACTTTGAATTATTATTTGTGTAAATATATATATAATATATATAGTTAATAATAGATTAAAATATTTGAGAATAATTCAAGTATCACTATTAAAAAAAATGATGCACAGATATTTGGATCCAGATTCTTACTTTTTTTTTAACAGTCGTATATCATATATTTTAAAATAATTTACTCTAGTGTAGCTTAAATTAATATCGATTTACCGGTTAATAAATCATTTTTTTTTAAATTTCAATTGGTGTGAGAAATAAATTAATATTTCTTTTGTTTATATGTATTATTTTTCTTAAATAATAAATAGACACCAATAATATCATATAACAGATTGATAGTTTTAATATTTACAATACTTATACAAAAATTCTTAAATATAAATATCATTCCTGATATTAGAAATATTTGCACAGAACTTTCAGTGCGCTCATATAGTTTAAAATACAAGAATACAAAAAAAAAAAATTCACTAATAACTTACAAATAATATTCTTAGTTCGTGATAAAAAATATTTAGTTTTAATAATAACCAATGCATGTAATTTAAAACTTCACTGCTTCCAATAATTACGTACCATTTTATTTTATACATTTTTAAAACATTTCAGTTATATGAAAATCAACCAAGATTCTTTGATATTATTAAAAACTAATTGATATAAGAAAAAAGATATTTAAATATATTAGAATATACATTGCAAATATCTAAGACCTTGTCAATTATCACCAATAGATTTTGAAATAAAAATAAAGAATAGCCATTCGAAATTACATGGTTAGAAGAAAAGTTGTCACAAACAATCAGAATATTTGAGCAAATATACTTTTCAATATCGTGATCAGAGCTAAATTGAAAGAAAATTATAGAAATATATGATAGATTTGCTAGTTTTTGGTTATACGACTGATAATTCATTAAAGTTCTCAATAAATTTTAAAACGTATTTTTCTAAACCAGTCACACCAAGATAAGTGTATAAAAAATGTTAGGATTATCATTCAAATACGTCCAACGTTCTTCTTTTATTGCGAGTAAAATTAATTCGCTCATTTTATTTTCGTTTTGTTACAGCTTGTGACAATTTATTTTCTGAAAATACCATTTGATATACTGCAAATATTAATTCAACTACACGATTATAACACGCGTTTTAGCTCCATTAATCAATGATAATATTGATTTTAATATTCCTTATCTAAATATTATAATGATTGAAAAAAATTGTTCTACCAAATATAGGGCACCAATTATTTTTCAATTGAATTGAGAATTAAATTCTTAAATAAATAATATAAATATTATAAATATTTGACATTCGTATTCGACCGTATGCAACCGTACAAAATCTAATAATAACAGATATGTTTTTAAATATTTTAAATTATTTGCTTTCTAATTGTCTTCGTTTATAATACAAATATTTCTTTGATATTATGATGTTACTTTAAAATGTATAATTTTATTTTTATTTTTCCCACGCCCCACATAATATTATGAAGTGCCGTAATATAGAAGAAAAAATCCCTTAACAAGTATAATATATTCATAGCATATTTTTCGAACGAGAATTTTTTCCGAGATTATTTTTACTATTTACTTATTTCCTGATTTCTTTATCTCACCGAGCATACTACTACGCAGTGTATAGCAAAACCAGTAGTATAACGGCAGTACAACGCATTTCTGCAGTGTTAGAAATAATACAAACTTTTATTTACGGTAACACGCGATATCCGAAACGATTTACGATAACTGCGTAAAAATGTATTACACATGAAGGGGCACGTGTTGGATGACGGAAGAACGCGGGAAAACGATATTTCAACAATATAATTATGACCAGTGGCGTTAAAAAGAGGGTTGTTTTGGGGTTAAGTTATCACACGCGCCCCGGTCCTCATCATTTCATTATATTATTACATTGTATTATTGTATCGAATATAGAAGGTACATTGAATATATTTTTTATCGTCACAAATTAAAAAAACAATGTATGATAAACAAATAAATGCACGCGGTATGCTATGGAAATTAGTAGGACTTTATGACGCAATGATATTGCACGATTTTAAAACGACTACGAACTTCGAACAAACGTCATGTATATGTTCACTACAATTATTAGCTACAATCATTAAATGTAAAAATTAATGGTATAGTTTCGGCGAATTTTTTATCGAACAACCATTGGATATAAAATTAAATACATAATGATTGCTTAAACCGTAAATTTCTGATTTAGATTATTATTATTTTTTTTTACTGAATATCTTAAGTACTGTAACACTTTAAAATATCCTACATTTAAGGTTTTCGAGATGGCAGAAGCCTACGTACCTTTTTATCGTGTCTGACGACGGTGGTTCAAAAAAAAAAAAAAAAAGGCGACTGAGTGACGATATGCAAGGAACAGCGACAAAGTGTTAGCGGCTGCAGCGAACGCGACTGTATGACTGGCCGTGTCGCGTCCACGTGTGAGCCTCTGGGTGGCGCGTGAAAGCTTATGAGGGTCACGCATGCGCATGAACGATTACCATGAGGTAAACGGAAACAACGCGTGGGCATGATAAG
The DNA here is from genome assembly GCF_003268045.1 of Sipha flava. Taxonomy (NCBI): domain Eukaryota; kingdom Metazoa; phylum Arthropoda; class Insecta; order Hemiptera; family Aphididae; genus Sipha; species Sipha flava. The sequence goes on along the minus strand of NW_020271755.1, from coordinate 1,472,004 downwards.
CGGGTATTCGGGGCGAGACAGAGAGGAAGGTGGTGCGAAAAAAGGGAAAAAATGTAAAATTAAATCTGTGCGCGGCCCATCGCGTTTTGTGGTCCCCCCTCAAGTGGGCCTCCAGGGAGGGACTAATCGGTGACACGTGGTCGAGCTGAGTTCCGTGCAAAAATAATATTGTCTCAGTGGTGACCTAAGTCCACGAATATCGGAAGGCGAAGGTTTAATAACCTATCAACGCGTATGAGAATAAAAATTTGAAAATCAAAAAAACCAAGAACCAAACGGGTTTTTTCATCCTGCGAAACGCATGTAAACAATTATATTATACAGGGCCTGTCAAAAAAAAAAAAAAAAAAAATAGAAAAATTTCAAACAACCTTCACGGTCGTAGTTAAATAAATATATTTCCATATTTTTTTTACTGAAAATATAATTTATACAATACGCGACATTTAGAGCGATCCAAATGTTAAGAATTTCATATCCCAAAATCAATATCCGTAATGTAGAGTTTATTTGTGCGTTGATAAATTACAGAATTGGAATCACGCCTCGTTAAATATTATCAGGTTGACAACATAATCTGTATCGTTATTATTCGTTTCTATAATTTTTTTACTTAACTGTAGCCACCGCACTTGATGGTCCAAATGTCTCAGCTCCTGCACCATTTTCTGATTTCAGAGGTGTTGGAAAGAACCAATGGTGGTTCTACAGGGGGTCCATGGGGGTTGGAATCCTCACCCAGGTCTAGAACGTACACTTTGATATTCGCTTGGAACTCTCGGGTTTTAATTAGCAGTTATGTTTTTTTTTTTTGCGGATATACGCTTGTATATTATAATTCTGGTGATTTCATCCATATATCAAAATATTTGAATTTTTGTAACGGCTATTTAGGTATTTATATATTTTTATATTTTTTTATATTTTCTCCGAAATAACGTCACTTATGAAATCTATTACTGGCGATAACATTTAATTAGAGTGTTCGGTTGTTCGAAGAACGTACCTACTTAACTTCGATAAACTAATATTCTTATATATATGTACTATTCAACATTCAGTCGTCGTGCCCATCAAACGTTTAAATTATAAGCTTGTTAAGTCAATGTGAATTAAACTTGAAAAATATTTAAAATTCAGATCAGTAAATGTGTAACAAATATTTTAAATTATTTTGTTTTTTAATTTACAAAGTGTTTATCCATATTATTTTACACATAATACGAGTATGTAGTTAATTTCAAATTTAATCTAAGTAAATCATTTTGTATCGTGAATGTAAATTTTAATTATTCTTAATATCAATTATTTTAAAACTCTATCATATTCTTTGAAATTGTAATATTAAATTTATATCAATAATTATAATATATTTTATTTTCATATTAACTTAGACGAGCAAGAATATAATATGTATTAGTACATTAAATATATAAACGGTTAGTCACCGTGTAATCAGTGTTATTTATAATTTTATATAGGGTAAATATATTATATAAAATATTTGTATGCATTTTATTTATTTGTGATGTGTATTCACAAAGATTCGAAACTAACGTCTGTTGAAATTTTGGAAGAATCAATAAAAAAAAAAACGTAAAGTGCATTTTGTCTTGTAACTTTAAACATTTTTGAAATGCTACGTAATGTTTTTTTCGTTTACATAAGAATTCAATTCTAAGTAATAAATTAATAATGGATAAAACATTTTTCTGTCTTAATACATTATAAGAAAATATTTAAGTACCCCCTCCCCCAAATGAGAATTACAAAAACCGCCACTGCAAAGCACCATACACAATATTTAATTTCGGAAATGTACACGTACAAATACGCACCATCTTATTCAGACATCAATTTAAAATCATGACATTTTTTCAACCTCTAAAGTGCACTTAACACCATATGATGTAGATTTTATTTTCAACAATAAAATTATATATATTTTTTTTTTTTTGTGCTCATGTGAGAGTGATTTCATATTTTCCCCTTTTTTCCAGAAGACCCTGTACAATATTTTTACACATATAACGTCATGCAAACTGAGTTAAACTGAGTGCACTGGCGACATAACAATATACGAACAACGGTCGTACGTAAACAATGGAGATGTAACCGTATGCATGCGTGTGTGCCTGCGGTACACCCGGATATGGTTGGCATGTAGGTAAACGCCGACGTATGGCATACGGTACCGCGAGTGGGCAAAATTGTTATGCGAAGGGACGTGTTGTCGTACGCACACAACTAGGGCGCGAAAGCTAATCGATTGTTATATAATAATATACATTTACTTGCCGATCGGATGAACTCTCTCCCGGGCATAATTATCGCAATCATCGCGTATAACATATACTCGTTTATGTATTTGTCATCTGATGAGACGACGCGTACGGCTTATATCGGAAAATCACGTGCACGTTCCGTATGTTTACTCGAAGACGTGCATGACCATGAAATCCTTCCAAAAAAAAAAAAAAAAAGTTAAAAACACACAACAAAAACATAATTCAATCCTTATCTAAATTAATGGATACGAAAAAAAAAAAACATTTTTGTAACCGTATATTGTATATCAACGGGGCACAAATACAATTATTTGTCCACTGTGTCCACAAAAGCTCCAAATAAACTTTATTTTATAATACGATCGGGTGTTCGGATTGAAGAAAATACGTGTGTGCAAGTTCACGTGCACGTGTGTATATGTGGGTGTGTACAACAGAACCTTGACGTCATGTCGTGTTGATTAGCGCTATATAATTCCATACTATTATTATATGTATCGATAAAATAAATTGTGAATTGTATTCCCAGTGGACGATCAAGTTGAAGTTCAAAAATTAGATTACTGAAAAATATTTCCAATATTATTATACTTGCATTATCCGCAAATAGCAATATATTTTTTTTTTTTTTTTACTATTAAATGTGATAATGTCATACGTATTATGGAGTTAACACTAAATAAGGTATAGGTAAACAACAGGAGAATAGTTTAAATTCTACTAAATTAATTTTTCATCGTAAACTCATATTTTACACGTTTTTTTATTTACAGAAAAAATAATTCAACAAGTAACCATTTTCATTAAACAAAAATATTTGCTTATATACACGTATCAACAATGAAATATGACAAATGAACATGAAAGTCCACGATAAAATAACGGATTAACGGATAACAATTAAAACGAATAACCGCAACTTATATGTTCTATATGATATCTTGATTCTAGATATTTTTAAGTAGTAGGTAATGGTTTTTTGGAACCAGCAAGATATCGTAATTTTGTTGCATTTTTGTTGGATTGGTCAACTTTAATTTATGTGTTATAATGATTAATGGCTAATGATAATCAGTCACTTTGGAAGTTAACAACAATTATCTGTTACATCAAGTATGATATAATTTATAATATATATTTTAAATAGTTTTATACTCGTATTTAAACAGTTTGTATTTAACATTGCTATATTTCTAACTCACATAATAATAATAAATTTTAGCAAAGGTAAAATATTCGAAAAAAATTATGTATTTCTAATTAAATCAAAACCATTATTAAATAAATAAAATATTAAAAATAAAAGGTAATCGAATCATTATTATTATTATTAATAATGTCGCAATACACTTTACACAATATTATTGCATGTTTGGGTTGGTATATTCTATAAAAATCAGATGGACTCAATGGACGTTTAACAATAACAATGATAATTTATTTTCTTCGTCAAAAATGTAGATTTACAAACCAAATGTCTTGCTTCACAAATGTACAGCCACAGAGTGAGATTTTTTTTTAAGAAAAAAAACCTAAAAGTTAGTTTGAAAATAAAAAATAATAATCCTATTGTATCAGATAACACTAAAACTTTTTTAGTGAGTTTAATAATTTCAGTTATTATTATATATTTCTAACCAACTTCGCCATAAATTCTTAAGAATTAATCTAAATATTTAAATTAATTAATATAATTTTTATTGATCATGTATATATATATATATATATATATATAGTAAAACCTCAATAAGACGGAATTGCTTGGGACCATGCAATTTTTCCGTGTTTACAGGGTTTCCGTCTTGACGGGGTTCAAACAAATTAAATTGAATTAAAATAAAGATTATTTATTTTAAACCAATATATACATAATACAATTTATATTTTTAATTAAATTTTATATTTATATTTTAATATTTATTTTTAGCCAGTATACATTAATAATTATTATATTTTTGAAAAAAATCGGTTATTGGTTTTTGTTTTTTTTCCGTAAGGCATCACGTTCCACACACTTTTGGCTGTCGAATTTAAATCCAAAAGCTTACTATTGGACACTGTGAGGGAAAATTGTTGTAGTTTCTCGAGGTACCAGATGGCAGTTTTGTAATCTTTTATCAGATTTTCTGGTTCGTCATATTGGTTTTCGTCATTGTCTTCGTCCTATTCATCTTCATTCTCAACTAGGGTTGGATTAGGCCACCGGGGCACCGGGGCATGCCCCGGTGGGCTGCTGTAATTTTGGTTAAATAAAATTACTTAGATTTTTTTGTTTTTAATTTAATGCGTCTATTTTCTATTCGTAAAATAAAATAAAAAATATCGTCTTGTAACATGACATTACTAATGGATGCGGTGACACAGGATTAGGTAACTCGGAGTTTAAAAATTTAACATTTCTAATGTCGCGATAGGGCAATTGATAACAATGATATAATCAGAATATTTATAAATAGAAAAATTGTAGGAAATTTGAATACAAAAGATGTGTACAATATGTTAATCATACGAAGTACCGTTCACGTTTGTTCAAACAATTATTAAAATAAAATGTTGGTATGGGTTATGGTCTTAGAAGATTAATTTTCTAAGACCATGGTATGGGTAGACATTGTCAAGCAAGATATGCGTTAACAAAATTGTTTTTCGATAGTAATAATTTATGTTATATAAGATTTATTAGACTTATTCAAAAACATTTTAATAGTTTTGACGTTCAGTCAATAACAAGTCTGTTACTAGTTTCCAATCTTAATGGAACTTTGAGCCACATTCACAAATTAAAAATGGTTCTAGAGCCAGATAATATAAAAAATGTATATAATATTCAATGACATTTGCTAGTTTTGAAATTTACTGTGGGCCGCATAAAAGAGACATTAGTTGCCGACCCCACTGTTCTAACTCAATTAAAATTAAATGTATGAACATATTTAAATCAAATCATTTTTTATGATGTAAAATTTATCTTAATAGGTAGGTCATTATATCAATATTATAGATAAGATACATTATGCGTAAACTAGATTTATTTAAGGTATAACATTAAATCTGAATATATTCAAATGTACTTGTGTGAATATTGTTTTTTGAGTTACGAAGATACATTTTCAGCTAAACAATAATTTGATCAGGTACCTACCTACTTATAAAGTTCCATTGAGGCCGTTCGAAATTATTTTGCCCGGGCCGAGCTATAAAGCTAGTCCAACCCTGTTCTCAACCATGGATATAACCGAATCATGAGTTTGCTGCCTCTCAAGTTAGTCATCAATGTGAAGAAATTCTTCCGAGTCAATATCAAACGTAACAATGATATCTTGAATTTCAATCAGGGCATTCTCTTTGGAATTCACGTCTGATCCATCATTCAAGAATCCAGCTTTACGGAAACAGTTTTTAACACATTCATTTTTAAAACTATTCCACGATAAAGAAAACCAATTTACAGCGTCTAAGACAGTTATCGAACTAGCAAGCTGGTGAACCAAAGTATATCTATCCATTTTACCTACAAGCGACTGAAGCATAAATTTACGATAGTACGACTTAAAGGTGTAAATAACTCCTTGGTTCCTTCGGTTGAGAAACCGACGTGGTGTTTGGAGGTAGCATGTGAATTTTCACATTAGACAATTCAATGTATGAACGACATGTCGTATTGTCTAAAAATAATAATTGTTTTGTGATCGCATATCTGCATTGAGATATTGTAGCCATTGTTCCATTATTTCTGACGTCATTCAAGTCTTTTTATTAAATTTCCAAGTCACAGGTAATGAAGCAATATTCATATTATTAAAACAACGAGGTTTCATCGATTTACTTATAACAAGAGGCTACCTAATTTCACCTGCCATGCTCCCACACATCAACACAGTTAACCTATCCTTAGATTTTTTACCACCAACACACACATCGCTCTTTATTACTAAGGACTTGGTGGGGATCCCTCTGAAAAAAAGACCAGTTTCGTCGGCATTATAAACGTCTTTAGCTTCATACCCTTCAATAATAACTGAGAGTTTGTGTTTCCACTTTTCAACTGTATCTTGATTTACGTCATTTGCTTCTCCATTGATTTGCTTGTAGACGATATTGTGCCATCGTTTGAACCGGTCAAGTCAACCATTTGAAGCCATAAAATTACTGGTTCTGAGTTCTTCTGCCAATTTAGTTGCCTCTGCTTGTAGAATAGGTCCAAAGATGGGCAAACTTTTCGACCGACCACTGATGAACCACCTATACAAATCTCGTTCAACTTGTTCAAATTCCACAGACACCACTCTTTTACCTTTCCCAGAATTTTTACAACTCATCCATTGCTCCATTAGTTTGTCTTTATTTTCTATCGCTTCATAAACGTGCGTTTTTTCACACTTAAATTTCACCCTAAGATCCTTCACTGAAAAATTTTCTTGTTGCTTTAACTCGATTAATTTTATTTTGTTCGATAGCGTAAGAGTTGTTTTTTTCGACATTTTAAACTAAAGACGGAAAATGTAAATGAAAATGAAAAAACAAACGACGCGAATGATACACGATTTGATACTGAACAAGACAACTCAGATAATAATATTGTATAGTGTATACATATCAATTTTATTAGTTTTTAATGTCATTGGACAAAGTATGCGCACGTATAGCAATTATCGTGAGTATCGAGTTTTCGACAATACGAAAATAAATTTGACGATTATTCTAAGTTTGTTTTTTTATGTTATATTTCCGTCTTAGTGAGAGATTTTATCCAATTTTAATACAGAAACGTGTCCGTTTCTGGCTTGGCCAGGTTCCCGTCTTGGCGGGATACATTTATATGTATTTTAAAAAAGGACTAAAGAAATTTTCCGTATTACCGGAGTTTCCGTTTTACCGAAGTTCCGTCTTATCGAAGTTTTACTGTATATATATCGTGACTATACATCATTGTTGATTTGTTCACTGTTAGTTTTTAGTGAAATAGAAAGCAAAACACGAAAATAAATACTAGAAATAGAAGAAAAGATTAGATATATCCTAAAAGCTATTAAGAAAGTATAATTAGGTACCAATGAAAAAAGAGTAGGAATAAAGATGCCAAAAACCATGTGCTTGTATATCGAGTGATGAAGATAAAGAAACAGTATCATGTGAGGGAGTTGTATTTAATATTAAGGAAGTACGCAACGTTATAACAACATATTTAGTACATGTTTAATTCTCAATTGGTAAGGATTTCATGCTACTATTCCACATTAATAAGAATTGAGAGAACGCAGCTTAGATAAAATATTCAAAATCAGTTGATATATTATTTTAATTATTATTTCATTTTATAGTAATCACAAGCCGACAATTTAATTTTTAATTTAAATTTTATTTTAAGTTTAATTCAAATTTAATTTGAATAAAAATCAACTGGATTCTAACCTTAGGACATATGAAAATACGCACTACATGATAATATTATAAATAATACTATTACATATATTATACTACATCTACATATATTATATATATTGTGCAAATATTATACATAAACATTAGAAAATATATTGTGTTTATATATATTTAGCTTTCTATTATGTAAATTCTGGTTTACTCTAATGTAATTGGTGTAGCTGATTTGATATAACTAATCCGTTAATTTGTTTATAATGTTATTTGCATATTATACATTTTTATGAACATTTTTTCTTGTTAATACTCTTATCTAACGAGCACATATTTATATTTACTAATATGTATATTTATTTTTGTATTATTTTTGAAAGTATTGTAATTAATTCAGTTGCATTCCTCTCGTAGGAACAATTCATAACAGTTGAATATCAAACGAAAATATTTACGATTATGATACAGACAACATTTTATACACACTTGTTAAGATAAATTGAACTCAACACGTGTGTATAAAATTTTGTCTGCAAAAAAATTAATTATTTGGTTTTTATGAAAAAAACTAGAAAGTATCACAAACGACTCTAGGAAGATGTAAAAATATATATATGAACTTAGAAATATAGATTTATTGTGTAGAATTTGAAGTAAATATTATAAATGTAAAACACGTGCTTTTATATTATTTGTAGAATAGGATTGAACATTTTTAGAATTATATTTTTTCAAAGTCAATACGATTAACGAAGATTAACAAATTAATATTTCTAATAACTATTTAATTAATTAATTTATATAACATTAGATGGCTCATCTGCAAACAAAGTAAAAAAAAAAAAACTATGTTAATAGGTCCAGTAGAACTTCAGATATAATTGTTATAAAAATCGCTTCTCCTTTTAATAATATAATAGGTAAAATTTTCACTATCCAAGCGGAAAGATCTGAGCGCCGTAAAGATGTTTTCACATCAATAAATAAGTAAAAAAAATTAAATATCCAACGTCACGCAAGTATTGATTCAAATCACCTAATTCGTGACATGGTTTAAATATTTAAATCAAATTATGTTTAAAATTTGCTCTGAAGAAAAAAAATAAGAATAATTTGATTTTAATTATAATTAGTATTCAGTGCATGCATCGTATTGGCCAACACATGATGTGATAAGATATATTTAATCGATTTTAGTAGATTTTATTTTTAAGTGAATTCGATTTCAAGCTCGTTGTATATTTTTTAGTGAATTAAAAAAAAAAAAAAGTATATAAATGTACAAAATGCAAACCACAATAAATTAATGAATGAGAGTTTTTTAATGGACATTTTAAAATGAATAAGTTTAACAGGAATGGATTTCAAGAATGTGATATTTTTATAAAATAATGTGAAAAAAAATATAACGGTCATTTTAAACGATTTTGGTAAAACATCTATCTGATTACTTTACAGATGTTTTAGTATCTATTTATAAAACATTTAAAAAAATGTATTCTTAATTAATGAATATTCCTCAATTACCTCGAGTATTAAGAAGTTTAAAAACTATTTGTATTCAAGTAGATTCGTTTAATGTTAATCACTTTTCTCCTTGGTATACTTTTAAAAAAGTGTTGATAGAACTCAATGTAATTAAATAAAAAAAACACCAAATTTTCGGAAAACCAAATTAACTTTTACTATATCAAATTGTTTAACTTTTTTACAATTAAAAAATACCGTATTATTATATATTCTTATTAAATAAATAACATCGTATTATATTTTATTTCATATTTCGAGATAATTTTTTTTTAAATTTTTAATAAATAAAAATATATCAGCAAATAACTTTAAACTAACATTAAGTATTTAAATGTAATTTAATATATAAGTTCAGTACATTTCAAAAACTTGTAAATAATTTAACTAATTTGACATTCGATTTTTAAACATGTATTTGTATAACTCTTTGAAGTAAACAATTATAATTCTGGATTTTTATAAAAATAAATATATCATGATCACCAATGGAAAAAATATAATTGTTACTCAAATAAAATATTTGGTTAAAAAAAATTATAAATAATAATTGAGAAAGTTATTTTAAATAGAAAATTTGTTGACATAGTAACGCCTTGGCGTTAAAATTTAAAAACATATAATTATAAAAATACAACATTACTTATAATGTACTTCTATTATATGTTATAGCATGTTGTATCATATTAAATTTAAGTAATAAAATATCCTGAATTTCCTACATTTTGTGTAATACGTTAGTCAATGTGTTACGAAATATGGTAAATAATAACACCAATGATATCAGTATCTGAATTTAATTCAATATTAATTTTAAAGTTTCCGGACACAAAAAAGTCTCGCGACATTTCAACGAGATATAAAGTATAATCACCAACATAATTGACTAATTCATATTTTTATTATTGGTGGTACTGTTGGGATTTGTATTAATCGGTACCGATCGGTATTCGTTAGTAAACTATTCCCCTAAAATATGGTAACTTATTGATACAATCTTAAACGCAACATAAGCACCAAACATATTGTTTGATTTCTCCCTATAACAAGAATTTAGTGCCGATAAAAACTATATATCGCAGCAAAAATATAATATATACCGATTGATATTGACGATTTTCTTTCCTTTTTCATTATATTTTAGGCTAATTAATTTTCATTGTTCCATAATTTAGTAACAGTATATTATACATGTATATGTGTAGAATGGTTTAAACAATCGAACATTGTTTTGTAGAAAAGAAAATAAGAACAACCCACATCAGTAATATTAATTATCTGCAAAAGTTAATTATAACTTGGTAAGTTTCGTTTGAAGTTTTTCTGCAGCCGAAACCCTTCATGTGTGGATTAACGATTCACAAAACGTATTATATACCTGTTAAATTACATCATTTTTTTTTTTTAAGTACATTTTATAATTTTAATTAAATAAAACTTCATAATTCGAACTGCCATCGTTTTTTAACAATTAAATTATAATGCGTTCTCCGATTTCTCTTCGCTTCGAAAATTCAACCGATCGATGTATGATACTACCGTGGTATGTCTGAGACGTAAAATAATTCAGTTCGTACGTTCACCTCTGCGCCGGTATTAAACCGAATGTCTGATGTATGAACTCAACATTTCCCCATAGAGTAACATGGCTGATCGCATGCTATGCGAAAAAGATTGGACTAAACGGACGTCCTGTGCTGACGTAACGTGCGATAAAATGTTTTCCAAATTCAATTTTCTTACTAGCAACACTAGTTCACGTGGCGAAAAAAAACTAGATTCGGCGAATATTGATTTATAAGAATTAATAATCGAGTATATTTGATCAAAAATAAGTGAAAATCCGCTTCGTATTAAATTGGAACGAATATATATGTATGTATGTATAATATCATAATATCAAATGACTAATTCTGTTAATTGTGTCTTTTTTTTCTTTTTACTGTTGTACCTTTGGCGATGTAAAATATTTAATGACCCAAAATAAGTACTTGGTACACAAATATATATATTGTTTTACTGTCATTACCGGTACACGACTAAAACCGACATTTAATCGTTTTACCGGTGTAAGGTACTTGAAGGTACGGCAATTTTCTTAGAAAAATTATGCATCAATTAATTATTCAAGTGGACACTAGGAACCGAAAACTTCTGTAGATTGGTTATTTTTCTCAAATGTTTGACATGTGTATTTTAAATATGATCTTTACAGATAACAATAGATCTATCGTTTAATATAATTACTGATTTGTTTGATAACTATTGTATATTAGAAAATGTCATTAATTGTATGATTAACATAATTTAAAGTAACATATACATAATTAGATATAAAATCTGTTTTGGTTTTTAGTATTTATTCTAGTTTATCAATCAAGTGTTTACGTCTCATCAGCCACGGATTACATCGTAATCACATTGTGCGATGATGGAAAATTTTACATTTTAATAAACACGTGATGACCAAACTTACGCAAACATACGATTTGACGATGGTTCTAATACTGCGACTTAAATACATGGTGTAGATACCTGCACCATTCTAAAAATTTAATATTTTCGAGATCAAAGCGTGAGAATAATTTCCTTTTACCTCTTTCAAAATCCTTTCATCCGAACGAGCGCAGAGCGAAACAAGGTCGGACAATGCTAGTCATACAATGGGTAGATAATGCATATTTGTGTCTTTGATTTTTGACATTTATTCTTTGTAAAAGTCACAACTGTGTAATATCGTTGAGTACTTAATACATATGTTTTATTCATGTTTCACAATGTATTCGAACGATGTTCTAATTTCATGAAAATGTTCTTTAATGTACTCAAGTTGTATGTATTTTGAAGTAATCGAGAGAGGTTTATATATAATAATTGAATCCAGTGAACAATAATTATTTAACTTCATATTCAAAACTGCAGAACACCATTACGAATCTACCAACTCTTTCACTATATAACGACAAACAACGTCTTCATTTTTTAACTCCCGCGAAAAGTTGATTATCATAACGCATTGTGATACTATATTCATACTAAATAATGCAGGGTTGGGTAAATATTATTGCCGTGTTGGTTTTATAAACTTAATGTCAATGTACCATTGTTCTCAAAAAAACGATTCTAAGTCAGAAATATCTAGAGGATCAGTTTATATTTCTTAAGATAGTTGATATAGCAAGAGAATCAAACTTCTTAATAAGGTAGGTTGAAATGCTAATATTTTTATATTCATAAAAAAAGGCATCTAAAATATAAGAAAATTGAAAACGTCAAGTACCTATATAAAACGAATGTTTCAATAAAATATTTCAAAACTATGAAATGTCATTAACTAAACGACTTATTTTGTTTAATGCTAATTTTTTTTAAATATTCAATTAAATCAAAATTAAATTTTTTAACGCTTGCAGAACATTTATATAACTTACCAATAATTATTTTTTTTTTTTTTATTTGGCTACGAAGAAAATCTTATGAAACATTTTGGATCCAACTTTCAAGCCTTAAATATAACAATTGACATTTTTTAATTTTTTACAATAAAAATTCGATTTGATCGAAAACCGTTATTTTTATTTTTTTTTTTTTTTATAACTTTTTGTCACTTTTTAACAGCTTTTTGGAAATTCATAAAATAACACTTATAATAGAAATACCTAGAACCCATTTAGTGAATTTTAGTTTTTATTTGATGACGATCGCAGCAATCCTTCTAAATTTAATTTGTATAATATATAATATATTATATATATATAGGGGAAAAAAAATACATATGGTAAAATCAATAAATTCCGAGTATCACTCAGAATTTTGAACATCATTTAATTCAAATAGCTAAAATCTATTTGAATAATATTTATCATTATTAATTGTGGATGGTACCGTGGTATATCGTCGTATCTGCTGATCGTATTCTAAACAGCCAACTTTTGGCTGTTGATGTTAATAATATAATAAATTTTATGTATTGTTGTAAAGTATACTGATCCCTCGTGACACGATGCTGCGGGTGAGATTTTGCAAGTTACGTGGTGATTTACTAAAACCAAATAAATTATGTACGATTAACGTTGATGGATCGTCGTATGAAACTAAACCGACATTTTAACCGATATTTCAGAAAAATAATATTTTTGTTTCTCAACAATTATTTTAAAAACGTGTGCATGCTTTTCAAACTTTCATATTTATGATATTATGGTGTATTCTAAAAAAAAAAATTGCGAACAATACATTTTACAAACAATTTTGACTTGTGACTTGATTAAATACAAATATGTAAATATGAGATTTTATAAACATATTGACCATTGGGTTAATACATTTTCAAAATATATTTTGTTTTATACATATATTTAGTTTAAATTCTAAATTAAATTTCAAGCACGGTATTCTATGTAAAGTTTTATTACTACGTACACTTGTTTTGGTGAACAAAAACCACACGAATGTTTATTTACTGCTAATTTCATTAACAAATTAATATAAACGTTCAAAAATAAAGTGTAAACAATTTTGGACGTTTATAAAATAATAATACATTTTTGAACGTATAAGAATCTTTCGTAGAGTAATGGCATTTTTACTTACTTAGTTTTCTTCATAGTCCAAATCTATTAGTAGGGATCTGATTTTTGATTTATTTTTACTCCTAGTATTATATATCTAAACTTACTATTATCAAAATTATTTTTGTACATATAATACATAATACATTTAATATAAATATAATTAATATTATCAATAATTATAAGCATTTTTTTAAAAAAAATGTTTATAAATAATTTTTAAAACATTTTCATTTTTCGGATTCTCTCAACACAATAGTGTTAAGTTAAATAAACATGGGTCACAATTGGATCAATCCTTTTCTAAAATTCTAAATATCTCAGTGTTAATTACAACTGATTTACTTATACCAATCGATAGCTACCAACCAGCATTAACCATTTCATTCGATTTAAAAACTAGTGTAAAATCCTCTTCCTATCATAATCTCACAAATTGTGAATATCATTTCAAAAAAAGCAAATCACGCTATAATTTGTAATGCATTGAATACTATATCTTGGTTATCATTATTTAACGATATGTGAGTAGATATTGCAATAAATTTATTTTATAAAATTGTATTAGACACTACGGAAAAACGTGTACCAAAAGTCCCACGAAAATTTCCCAGCTGGTTTAACAAATGACTAAGAGACTTTTGTAAAACAAAATAATATAGCACACAAATCTTTTAAAATATCTTTTTCTTTTTTTTTTTTTATGAATCGATAACGCCACGGGGACAGCTTTCGTATTATTTCCGTGACGCCGCCATCGTTTACTGAAACAGCAATATTTATACATACATACATGACTCTCATACTAAGCGAGCGCTACACCGAAGTGTTTACAAAAACTCTCTCATTCTTCTCCTTTCTTTGGATGATTTTGATCACCATGTTAAGGAACGCAAACCATGCTCTTTTTGCTGCGAGACCTATGTTCCTTGGCTGGTCCTCTGGTCCTCATAACAGGTCCTTTACGGATGGACTACTCGACCTCCGATGAACTGACTGAACGGGTTCCTAAGTTCCTGCCACTCGTACCAATGGAACAGAGTATTTTCTTCGGTGTCGACGGCCCTGCAGTACACACACTGTTCATCCTCTGCGCGATGCATCCGGTGGAGGTATTCTTTGAAGCAACCATGCCCAAATAGGGCCTATGTTAGATAATAGTATAAGGTCTATTTGGCTTGGAGCCATCTGACAACGTTTGGTAAGAGTTGGTAGGTCCACCTGCTCTTGGTATATCGGTCCCATCTTTGCTGCCTTGCTCCAACCGTGATGGTCCTTTTTTCCTTCTTAATAGCCTGTTTGGAGATGTCCGGCCCTGCTATAAAATAGATATTAAAATATTTAAAACCCAATATGACTACATTATTTTGAGTAAACGATTATCAATATCGGGCTCTATGTTAGTAACTTTTAATCTAAAATTAGTTTCTACCTTCAACTAATTTCTAAATTTATTTATTGTGTGCAATAAGTAGGAAAATGTATTTTCGCACAGATATGCTGATACAAAAATTATTAGAACTGGTAAAGCTTGTAAGGATGATACCATATTCTTGTTTCACGTCCAGCCAAAATTTTGATATCTTTTTGATAGACAATTTGAAAAATGAAAGCAGTTTTTAAAGCAGAATCGCTGATCAGGTCAATGAATGATTTTATTATCAAAATAACATCTGGAATGTTTTTAATATAATTATCTTCGAATGGGTTACAGATTATAATAGGATAATGAGTTACACTCTGTGAAATATTGTGGAAGTATAAAATGTTAGTGATTATAGATGTTCAGAAATGTCTATAACTATATTTTAATTTCACTGTCTTCCCAAAATTTGTTTAGTGTCTGGGATGCTGAAAAATTATTCTTGGATACTTGCAAAATAAATAAATCCAACTTTTTCACAAATGCATTACCTTTATTATTAACATATAATATGTTCGTGTTTAAGCCTTGCAGACTCATATTTAGAACAATAAAACGGTCAAATATGTCAGTCATTTACGCTTGTCTTGATAGCTATTCGTCATCGCAAAATAATTTAGACTTTTCTTTATTAATACCAGTCAGAAGTAATTAAACTTTTTTTATATTAAATGAGATTTCATTCACATACCATCTATGAGCTTTACGTGTACCATTAGTTGTAAGCGTACCACAGGTTGAGAAGCGCTGGTGTAAAATACTCTCAAATCCTTCCCCTTAAAGCAAGAGGCATGATTTTAATGAATGTTTATTTTTGTACATACTATTGACTGGAACCATAAACTGCCCTGAGCTTTTGAGTTTTGTTAGCATAAGAGCCCCTCCGGTTAATACAAGTCATAACCCATTATTTCACATCGCGATAAGTAAACATAATTTTGCTACCCATAGCCCCATTTATAGAATTTTACTGTATTTTAATGAACATGTATCTGATTTAGGTTTATTTTTTGATAATAGTTGTAAGTTAAAAAAATTATTATTTGTCCATTAAATGTATACCTGTTCCTCACCTATGTTATACTTATATATATATATATACTATTCTCTGCCCTAGCAGGCATTATTATCGGTAAATAATAAAAATAAAATAAAACATTTGCTCCATTTCTATACCTATTCTTAATTTACATAAAAAACATTATTTTCGTCTAATCTAACAACGTTAAAATCTTATATATTTCCACTCCTAAATACGAAGCGTTACAAACTCGACATATTTCAATAAAAATTTTAAACTAAAATCTAAAACCAATATAAATCAACAATTACATGGAAAACTTTGTTTGTTTAAACTATACATTGTAATTTATAATTAATTTATAAAATAATAAAATTATGCACATCAAATTGATATAATTTACTTCAATTAAAATCGAATTTTTAATCTTATAACAAACAGACAGTAATACGATTAATAGATGATAAAACTGCTGTCAAGACTGTGTAAAAAAAAAAGTCAACAATACATAAGCATGTTAAATTTCAGTATTTTAAACATATTTTAAAGAATAAACAATTTAAAAATATTTTGGTTACATGTACCTTTTATGCATAGAAAACTGTATAAATACCTGTATATATAATAATATATTTTTTGGTAAATTATAATTATTATAATTATTACAACTATTATGTATATATTTTGTATCTATTTTTAATGTTAACTAGAATGAATTAATATTATTTAGTCATATTATGATATTTGTAATACTGGCTTCTATGAATATTATTTAATATTTTCATAGCAACAAACGTTACTATGTAACTAACAGGCAAACAAGTGCAACTTCCTCAACGCTCTTTTTTTAATATCGTTTACGTAAGTACTCGGTAGATGTAGTTTTCGATTTTATTATCAATGGGGTAACTTTTGATTGGCGCACCAACATTTTTACTTTGTGATTTTAAATATTGGCTCTTAACTAATTTCCAAAGTACGAAATTAACGTTCTTCACCTCCATGTCTAATAGAGTATCGGGTAAATATAGTTTTCAGGTGTTGGAAGTCATAATCAAAAACAATTCATTGCTTTCTAATGATTCGGAGAAGAAAAATCGACTTTAAAAGACAATTAAAAGAAAAATTGTTACAAAAACGTCACAAACATTTTGTAAAGATTACTTTATTTTACAATAAGATCAGTTAATCATTAAGTATTATAATTTTGTAGTTAATTTTATTACCAATAACGACCGATTTATTTGTGTCTAATTATCATTGTATTTCAAATGTTGTCTTAAAATATTTTTCAATACTGGGCACTCGTAATTTATGTTGCAGCTGTAGTTAGTGGATACATGTTTTAACAAATGTTGACTGTGCATTGTAACTGTATGTGTACACTCTATTCATTAAACCTGTTCTAAATCAAACATAGAGGATGCCAAAAGATCACGTGTTTGGCATAAACTGAATCATAAGTATGTTACGGAATAGTGAGCAGAATGAAAACAATACGACATTGAGCTTAAATATTGATTTATTTCAATGTTAGGTTACTACCTTTAATGAAAGTTATAATTATTAAGAATGTGTTAAAACCAATAATTTATATATATATATATATATATATATATATCAAATAAAGTAGTTTTGACAAATAAAACATACTTTTGAATTTATCGATTATTATGAAAATAAATGGAATTAACTCTACAGAAATTGACAATAACCCAAAACTTCGGTACGTTGATTTAACTAATTTTCCGTTATATTATAGTAATATACTAGTATACTCGTTGCGAAAATTCGCAAAAATAATTTATTTATATAATAAAAAGTATAGATGCAATCGAATCAATATATAAACATATTTTAACAAATCAATAAATGAGTATAATATCGAAAATTGAAAGATATCGAAATGACAGAGTGTTTATTAAAATTAATAAGTAAGAGCCAATGAGAATGCAGTATTTGGAAAAAAATTAAAGTAAAGTTGATTATGCACGCATAACTTTCCTCAAATTTAACAAATTTAAGCAGTTAATAGCTCAAAAGAAAGAACTTGATCCATTGAGTGTTCTGAAACGATCAAGATCCATTCATTAGAAGAGAAGCTATGAAAATTCGAATTGAGTGTATGTGTCCCATAAGAAATGTACAGGGAAGAATCACGTTTGAGTATAACTTGAGTAAGGTTAGAGTTGAGTAAATTTCAATGATTTATGACATATCTGTGTCTAAATACCTTTCATTAAAAAAAAAAATTAAGGAAATCGGCTGGGTAGAACAGCCAGACGGACTGACTTTAATTTTCATAATTTTTTTAATATATAAGATTGTAAAAAATGTTTACATAAAAAAAAATAGATTAAATTAAAATTGTTTGGATATCGGAAGCCTCTTGTAACAATATTTGTATAAATACTCTTACATAAATCAAACAAAACAACTATTTTTCCGAAATTGTCACGAAAATGTATACAATTACGTTTGGGTAAAACTTTTCTAGCCAAGATATGAAATCATAGATAAAAACAATGTTAGTCGCTATAAGTTATAAAATTTAACAACAGATTTATAACAAGGATCTTGTTATAAAATAACATTAATCTATGTCCATCGTTTGTTACGATGTAATATATGTAATACGTTTTCTGTTCTTTGACTCGACAAGTCGATTTTTCGAACTATCCAAAATGAGTATACCGCGTTCGATTACGACTTACAACATCTAAAAACTAAGTTTGCCCAACACTCCAAAGTACACCAACGTAGAGATATACGTGTATTAGGAACTTCGCGAATTGGTAAGGAGCCAATATCTAAAACGACTACGTGCAATGATATCGGAAAATCTGGGTACGCTGATCAAAGGTTGCCCCATTTATAATAAAATCAAGAATTATATCTACGTGTGCGTGTGTAGAAGACTGAAAATGGAACGTTGAGAAAGTGCATGGTTGCTAACAGAGGTGGAACTAGGAATTTTTACGCCCTGGAAAAATGTTAAAATTACGCCCTATCATAAACCAATAATCAAATACTCTTCTCGAGTATACAGTATATAGTATTAGTTTTCTAATAATTAATATACAATCATATTTATTAAGTTTTAATTTAATAACAGTGTTTAATAAAGTTAAAAATATCAAATTAGTTGTTAATAATTACAAAAATTACTCTCTAAAATTTTACGCCAGGGTCTTAATCCCCGTCTTCCACCCCCTAGTTCCACCTCTGGATGCTAATCTATACCACGAATGGATGTCCCGCAAAGTATATATGGGCTATACACCATTTCAGCTCCATAAAATACTAATATACCATTAGACTTTTTACCTTCGTAGTCTTTTTTAACCGAATTGTATTATATAAGTTATTGCTCGGAGATCAATGACAATACGCTGAGTGCAAGGAACAGAACAATGCAAATTACGATCAAGACGGTGATCGTTGATTCCAATAATGAATTACAAAGATGCAAAGGCAGTCCTAGTACTACATAAACTACCCGTCGCATAAATTAGCGAAGAGGTTACGGCCGCACCAACCACTTATGGTAATTCGAACTTGCTTAAAGATATCGTTATCATATTTTTATATTTTTAGACCGTTTCGAATGGTTTTCGAATGGAAAACCAAATTTATAAACCTTTACGGAGTTATCATGATAGATTCTCCGAAAATTTTGTAGTGGAAAAATTTTATTTTTCAAAATGTGAAAAATGTGTGCACGGAGGATGTAGAACATCGAGACGAGTAAAGATTAAGGATAAGGATTTCTAACTCCAAATAATTGGGGGAAAGGCGAAGAAGAAGAATAAGAACTATTTATTTTTCACGTTATTATAAAATCGTACGTAAAAGTTGGAAAACTACAAGCCTAAATTATATGGAATTAAAAGACCCACTTATTTCACTCGAATATTTAAACTATTTATAACATAAAATATAAATTTACACCAATGAGTCTGCAATTTGTAACTACTGGCCTAAAGAAAATTTAATTTGTATCAAGAGTCCTTCTGCCCGGTAGTTTTATCTGGGATGTATACATTTTCTATGTTATTTTTGTCTTATTTTTGGCCCGTTAGTCATTAAGATCAAGAAGAATCTTTCTTAATTTTATAAATTGGTTTTTTTCTCAATGAAGAATCGTTTTAAACGACTCTGACCCGTTGATCTCTCTCTTGTACACCGTTATTATATTAAATTCAAATGAATTTTAACACAAAAATTATATTGAATTTGATATTATACCGTTAACTTTACGATACCAGACATTAATTTTGTTTTTAGTTGCTTGTTATATTTGAGACATTTTTGTATCATTTATGGATTTTTGGTTACCTTTTCCCTTAATTGTTGAGCTAATACTTTGTAAATAACATTTTTGATAATTTTTTACTTATTTTAGAACTACTGTTAACACTTTTTATGCGTTAAATAATGTAAATCAGCTCATGTGTTAAATTATTGAATAACGAAGCGACTATATTTGAATTTATGTTTTTATTTAAATTATAATGTTGTTATGAAATATTTATTTACTGTTTGAATAAACAATGATTTTTACACAACAAAGCTTTTTGATTATTTATTTATTTAATGTTTTAAGATATAACTCTACAATCTCTTTCTTGTGATTACAAATCTCTACAATAACAATATATAAAAAGAAAACTTATAGCTTAAATCGTATTTACAATACATTCAATTGTATTAATAATTAACTTTCGTAGTATTGACTCTTTGATTGACAGTTATTCACTTAGTCAACTGTAACTTATATAGTACATTACTTGATTAATGTAACCAATAATGATTATAGTAGCTATATGATCATTTCAATCAATTATACGATGATTAGTTGAGCTCCCGTTGCATGAACAATGTAACCATTAAACTATCTTCAGTTCGTGTATTTTCTATTTAACCAGCATCAGTATGGTTATCATTCTAATTTAAATCATGTTACCTAATAAAACGAAATTAATTTGCATTCAATTGAACAGCCGAGAGATAACCAAGAACCACAGAGATCAAATAACGCTGAACAAATAGGGAAATGGTTAAAAATTAATTTATTTTACATTTAATACATAAATACATTTGTAAGAAGAACATCTGCAGTTTAAAATAGCCATTTTTCATATAAATATTGACCCACTGAAATGAAAATCATAAAATCATTCAATACATAATGAAAAGTTTTATATTTATGATTTTATATATTTTAAATCTATACAAATATACGAGAATAACATGACTTTGTTTTTAAATAAATTGATCATATTCTATGTCTCAATAATTATAACTTTTAATTTTTCTACATACCTATATGACTTGACTTAAAACCATCAACAAGAATTTTCCACCTACATCATGTTTATTATATTATTTTATCTTTTTATTTCGTTATTGTAAGACACGAAAAGAATATCTAAGAAAAAAATGTATATTTAAATATTTCCAGTGGGTTAGTTATTATAATATACTGATATTGATACACACTAGTGATGGGCATATCCGGATTTTATGGATTATCCACAGTGTTGTGCTTAGATAAAAAAAAAATTATCTAGATATACATAAGATATCTGGATTTAAAACGATCTGCTTTACATCGGAAAATGAAGACGAAAAAAAATTACAAGACACCGATCCCACCCACAAAAACCAAAATCAAATAAAAATAAATCCTATCTACCCATGCAGTCCCGAAGAAATAAAACAAATAATATACTGGTTTGCAAACAAAAAAAGCCCAGGGCACGACCTCATAACGAACAAAATTCTCAAAAACCTTACGTTAAATTCTCTAGCGTACCTAGCAAGCCTCCTTAACTCAATGCGCAGAATTGGGTATTTCCCAAACACCTGGAAAATAGCTACAATTATCCCGATTCACAAACCTGGAAAAAATAAAAACTCACTGTCAAGCTACAAACCAATAAGCTAAATCCCTACCCTTTCCAAAATTCTAGAGCGAATAATGCTCCACAGAATTAAACCCTACCTGAAAATCATTCCACTCCATCAATTTGGTTTTAAACCCCTACACTTTACATGTCACCAACTTCAAAGAATATCCGAAATAATAATAAAGGGATTTGAAAAAAAAGAATATACATCCACGGTCTTCCTCGACGTCGCACAGGCCTTTGATAAGGTTTGGCACCAAGGCCTCCTTAAAAACTAGCTAAACTAAATCTACCAACCTATCTTTATTATATAATCAGATCATTCATCACAAACCGCTCCTTCCAAGTCCGAATAGGCACTGATACTTCTAAAATACACTCAATAAAAGCTGGAATTCCACAAGGATCAGTCATAGGACCCATACTGTTCAACATTTTTTGTCATGATATCCCAAAGCCACAGGAATGTCATTTAGCAATGTACGCAGATGATACTGCTACCATAACGTAGAATAAGAATCTTGAAACTTCTATCGTAGATCTACAAAACTCGCTGGACCAAATATCAAACTGGTTTGCAAAATGGAAACTAAAATTAAATCCCGATAAAAGCGAAGCAAAGATCTTCATCATAAAAAGATATACGAACCCAACCGATATAAAAATAAATAACCAAATCATAATATGGAACAACAAGGATCAGGCAATCAAATACCTTGGAGTTTTTCTTGATGAAAAATTAACCTGGAAAATACATAATAACAAGAAACTAAACCAAGCCTACACTAGAATGAGACTACTATGTCCTCTAATTAATTATAGCTCTACACTACAGATCAAATGTTCACTTTTAATACATACATCTATCATAAGACCGTTAATAACATACGCATGTCCTGTATGGGCTGTTGTCTCCCAAACAAAAATGAAAAAATTTCAGACAATACAGAATAAATTCCTCATGATAGCCCTTAAATCAGCATGGTTCATGTACAACAAACCGCTCCATAATGACACTGGAATTCCCTACCTGGATAAATGGATCCAAGATCAATTCGAAAAATTCTAAGACAATTAAAATCAGTCGAAGGAGCCGCTCACTACGAAATCGGAAGATGAACAAAAAAACCCAGACTGAAACCTTGTCTCCCACAGGACGTCTTTCTATCTCAAGAACCAACTTCAGGATCATCTGAATCTGAATCCGAACAAACGTAAACACACACTCAATACTCATGACTACAAAAAAAAAAAAAAAAACGAATAAATAAATAAATTAGAGCTTATATCTATATTTATACTTATATCCTATATTTCATAACATATGCATAGAATATGATAAATTACAAATCTTCAAATTATATACACAAATATTCACAATTGTAAACTTTAAATTTATTTATTACTTGTTAAAAACCTTGTAAAAACAAAATATTTGTTGAAACAATAAAAATTAATAAATAAAAAAAAAAAAAATCTCTGCTTCTAATATTATTGTAAAGGCTCTTTCGGCGTTCGTAATACCACAGAACAATAGTAAGACGGGTATAAGATTTCCCTATATAGGCCATACTATGAAATTATAAATAATTCCCACCTCCCATGCATATTATGTAGGTAATATATGACATATATATACCATATTGTTATACTGACATTATCTATATACATAATAAATCGTCATTGTTCATAATTAATAATAAATGCTACATAAAACTATTTTAGAACCAATTTTTGCAAGTAAATATACAAATAAAATTTCTTGTTTTATATTTATTTATTTTATATTGATTGATAAAATTGTAGAATATTAATTACTAAAGATTAGCTACAGATTTTGTAAATTATCTAGATAAATTTATCTTAAGTACAACACTGATTATCCGAACAATCCGGATTATTCAATTCAATTTTTCTGTTCAATTACATATACTATTTCTACAATATATCTCCACATTTTTAATACTTTTTAATACTTAAAGATAATTTTTATTTGATAATTGTAAAAAAACTTGTCCATGTAAATCAGTGTTTTTCAACCTTTTATATGTTATCGCCCCTTTGAGTAGGAATCAATTCTTTAACACCCCCTATGTGAAAATTCTATAATTAATGGTATAGGCTGAGAGATAAGAAAGAAGTTAATGATTTGGAAAATTTGAAAAAAAATTTGAATAATTATCTCATAACTAATGTTTTCATTTATGTTTTATTTTTCATATTTTTTTAATTATAGTACTAGTAAATTAATTAAATCAAACATTTGAAAAAACTTAATAATTTATTAATTTTATTTTATAGTAATAAATACATTTTTTAGTTTATTTAAAAAAAATATTACTTTTAAAAAAGATTTTACAATCAAATAGGTAAAAAATATTGCTTTTATTGTTTTTGTAGATATTTAACCATGTATTTTTGTAGTAATTTTTTTTTTAAAAACACGTTTTTAACAGACTGAATATTACGAGTATAATAACGAAAACTAATACAACATGCGCGGGTCAAATCAAATGGTTTACTAAAGTTAGTTAATATAGGTACCTACCTATAATAAAATACAATGTCCATGTAAAATCGCTAAAATAATAAAGATAATCAATTTATCGACATTGAAAGATATGTTATTGTGCATTGCTCAATAATAGTAACTAATAGTTATTATATGGATTATCAAGTATGAATTATTTTTAGGTCACACCATGTACGTTTTTGCGTGAATACGCTTGCCGCCCCTCTACCACCCAAAACTAGTTCATCGCCCCCCAGTGATACTTCACCACCCACTGGGGGGGGGGCGATATCGCCCCCGTTGAAAACCACTGGTGTAAATAATTACATCGATAACAATTATTATTGTATCATTCTTATATTGTATTGTAGTATAAATTCAATTTATCTTCAGAAAATTGTATTCAATAAACATTCAAAGGTCATGCAGTTAAGATAAGGTAATTGGGTATTCAGTCATGATATCACTGTAAATCATAGAGATATAAAATAAACCCAAAAATGTAATAAATTATAATTTTGGTAACTAATAGTACGTTATAAAAACTGTTGAAATCATGATAAGTAAATTGAAATTCATAAAATATAATATTAATTTGTTCTTACAATAAAATAAAATAATTTATTTTACTAGAAATTAAAAATAATTATAAGTTTTATTCAAAGCAAATTCATAAATCCGGGTAGTCCGGATACTTCGACTAATCCAGATAATTCAGATATTCGGATTTCATGCCCATCCCTAATACACACAATCATAAATACACGATTTTAAATATCATCACTTTAAGGATGTGTAACATATGTAACATATATTCATTAGCGTACCTACTGACGTTTGGGATCCATTTTTGATTCTATTTTAATATAAATATGTAGTAGTGCAACCAGGATTTATTTTCAGAGTAGAGAGTAATACATTTAAAAAAATTGAATTTCGGAAAGTGTTCGGTGAGGAGAATGGAGTAAGAATAAGTCAACTATTTATCTCAGAGGGAAGGGGTCACAGCTCTCAAACGATACCCCCTAGTTGAACAAATGTGGATAGTCATATTGCTGAAAATCTTGCTTAAGTTTACCTGAAACGTCACAGCAGATGTCACACTCAAAACGGTTGTGAGGGAAACGATTCATTTTACTCGTGTGTGTTAATTATAAGATATATATAATGATCATATCGTTTCACTATTGTCAACATATTACAGTAAAACCTGTATAATATGGATCACGATCTACAACAAATATTTTTTCCATTTTAGACAAGTTTTCATATAATACAAGTCGAAAAAAAAAGTTACAGTAACAGTATTTTATTTTAAAAATACTTATTCAATATGTATTACATTTATTAACTTTTTACTATACATAATGTAGTTAAAAATTATATATTTAAAAATTACAATAAATTTATACTTACGTGCTCTTCAAAAATTCTTCTAAAATTTTTTAAACCTTACAAAAAGCTATTTGATGTTTTAAATATTTTGTTTGACATTTGTTCAGCAATTTGACGTGCTTTATAATGTTATACAAATCTCACGAGCTAGATAATTATTAATTGAACTATAATATACATTATAGATCAGTTAAATGTGATCTTATTGCATAAACGTGAGAAATTCGAAAAGGAGTATGGTTTGAAAAAGAGAGATTTCAGACTCGTATAAAGATATATTGCTATCTCGCTATGTACCGAAATGCACAAATGATTTAAGCCATTAATACACTTTTTTGTTCAACGCCGATATACCGACAGATTTTTTTAGGGTGATAGGTTTGAATGAGTTACTGTCTGTATATATAAATCGGATGAAACGTACATAAAACATTATATGTGTCATCGTCGATTGAAAATAAGTTTAATTGTTTATAAACGAAGGTTACAAACTACTTTACCGAGAATACTCTACGAGATGTAATCACTGCGTCACATTCCTAAACTACATAAAATACACGATCGGATCGTTTATCGATCAATCACGTATGATTTGTTTGGAAATCAATCGATGAATAATTTAACGCATTACAATGTTCCGGGGAGATGCGATGAAAAATTATGAAAACAAATACGTAGCGTTTACGGAAGAGCGATGAAATAATTGTGTATGAAATCGAATACAATTTAATAACAATCATGGATGATAGAACTACTATAAATCAAATATACGACCGACCAACATACGTGTACGCGCTAACATCGAAAACAATAAAGTTGATTGCTAGTCAATGGTGGTGTTCAATTGTGAATTTGAATTCAACGAATAGCTAATCAAAAAAATTATAACGTTGGCAATAATACGATCATAGGCGTGAGCATGGACGATGTCGGATGTGCCCGGGCACCACCCGAAATTTTGTAAATGGGGCTCTACAATGTACGTCTAAGAATAAGGGACTCGTATTTTAACTGATATTGATCAAATCAAATGGTATGTGTTCTAAAATATTTGGTAAAAATATATAATGTTTCGTAACAAAAAATAAATAAATAAAACGGAATGTTGTATTGATTGTTCGTTGTACGGAATGTACATTTTGTTAAAAACTTCGTTATGATAACAATTTACTATAAATGTACAAATCATAAATAATTAAAGCTATCAGAGTAAAATATACGATATTTAAGGAAAACATATTTATTGGCACTTATACAGCACAATATTAAAAAAAAATTACGTTTATTTAATTATTTATACATTATATTTTATTCAACATACCTACACGTTTTGTTTAGACAAGGTCCAAAAGTATTGTAGGCGCTCCCTGAAATATATGTTTGTATACACCTGTGAATACGGTAATATTGTGCATTGAGATTATTTGCAATGTATAATTTCAAAACGTTCGATTTTACAGTGACCGTTGACTATTTTCATCCAGTACGCTAGGTTTAATAATAAGTTAGAAAGAAACATTATGGCAAGCACTTATACAGAGGTCGTCATTCATAATCATACCACGATTATTACATAAAATCAGGGGTTACGAACAATAATTTGAAAAATTATAATACGGCGTTTCAACGTCGTAAAGAAACTCAAAAACGATTTCATAAGATTATTGGTTATTATTATAATACGTAATTCGTTCCAAAAATAACGCTCTTGTTTTTACAAATTTATGTAAGTATAGTACCGCAATCCTATAATGGAAGAAAAAAGACATATTTGTTTTCAATAAGATATTTTTGATAAATTAGACTACGTATAATGGTATATTCTGTATGCTACTATTATAACAGCTGTTTCCAAATAGTTTATAATCGCTTTTAGAGTTTACAAAATTTTACATGATTCAAACAAAAAAAAAAAGAAAACATCTAAATAAATATTTATAATATCCTTATCGTTATAATGTAAGTATATACAAGTTTTTATGTTTATTCTATTGGAACATTTTTAATTTCCAATAATCATCATCGAAGTAGACCAATGAACCCATAGAAAGTGTAGTTTATGTCAGCTGAACTTCATCCGCACGATACCTTGTGAGAATTATACACATCAAAGGGATCAAACTGTTGAAACATTTGCCATGTAGGTTAGATTTTAACCTGAAGGCGAAATATCAAACGTAGATTTCGGATTAATCTATAGATGATTTTTTCATCTAAGATCTTTAAATTAACCCTATTGTTCTTCAAATATTTCAACAATTATTGGTACTAACCAATTATTTTTCGCGCAAATTATTAATACCTTAATGAAATTAATATTTTTGGAAACATAATGATCGAATTTTTATACATAAAAATCTACTTTGGAAAACCACGAAACGTGTATTGTGTCAAAGATCAAAAAATTCGTACAACATTTATTGACACTTTTACGAGAAGTATTTTCGAGTTGATAATTTGACACGGAAGATTGATGTTGACAAGGAAAACAAGTGCGGCGACTTTGAGCGTATCATTACACAGAAAGATGTAGAAATTATTTATCGCGGTATTATAATTAATAACACAATATGTAGTGAAAATGTTTGTAAACTCTGACAATTTTGATATTATTTCGGTAACATGGTATGCAAACTCGATTTTTAATTACATTATTTTGTTGTAAACTATTTATCATATTATAGATTAATGTGCCCTATACATAATGGCGTGCACATCACTCGGGGAAAATGGAGCATTTTTTAAGACACTTTGGCCGAGAAAATAAATAGTTCAATTAAAATTGTTAAGAGGACGTGATACCCAAAGCGTTACGTATGCAACGGCCAAAAGAATGCACTATTAGGTGTTTTCGGAATCCGCAAGCGCGCACGTCTAAGCCTCCCCCATTACTCGTAGTCAGTGACATTACTGACACGGCTCATTCAACGCCTTTCAGAAGCACCGATTATTATTTCATTAACGTTCGACTATGACGTATCGCGTCATATAAAATTCACACATGTAAACGCCGCGGTACTATTTTCAATAACCACGCGTACCTATTCGAACTATTTTTTTTTTAAGTTACTGCTTACCTAAATATATACACCAATATATAGATTGTAAAAACTGTAATATAACATAGCTTTATTTGTATTTATTGAAGTATTACTTATTCAAATATAATTAAATAAAAACTACAATATTACTTATTGCTCATAGGAAATATTTCTAATCCAGATAAAAATTCATTGAGTTGCGTGTATCCTATTCCTATATAATACAAGTACAATGGCCAATAATTATATATTATAATTTATATGGAATGCTAATAGATTTATGTTTAATAATTTTCACCAATTGCTATTGTACTGTTAACTAAAGATTTATTGATTGACCAATTAGTCTTTGGGGATTCTTTTACTGAACATATTTTTGTTTTTATATTGCACATTCTACACTTAAACCAAAATTCCGAATAACATCCTCGACGATCTTCTGATATAAAATACATATCATTAAAAGTACAACCAAATCCTCCATCATGTTTATTATTTTGTATTTGTTAAAAAAAGGTAAGATACGTTGACGATTCTTTTGCCGGATATTTCATTCGACGTTTCACTGTAATTTTCTAAATATTGGTTTCATAATTAATATTTTAAATTTTGATATTAGGTAGGTCAAATAAAGTCGAGTGATTAACTGATTAACTTACGTGTTAGTAAATTCATCAATTTGTGTGTCATTAGTAGACAACTTGTCATTATTATTACTTCCACCAGTATTTATAGTAAAATCGCGCCTAATACGTATAAGGAATAATATAAATTATTTTACAATTATTAAAATAATACTTAAATTTGAATTGTATAAATAGGTATACTTTTTAAAATTAGAAACTGGAGTTAAATGTTTATCATAAGGAATGTCTACAAAATTTTCATCGAAAAATGATGTACTGCAGATTCCTAGACTTTTCTCGTCGTAAAGAATATTTATTCCAGACATGTCAATTTCGTTAGTATTTAGTATATCATTATTTGATATCGGTATATTATTTTGTACATCTTCATCGTTTACCGAGTCTATAATGTCATCCAATAATTGCTTTTTTTGGCTATAAAAGTATAGGTACGAAAAATATTTTAGATTCTAAGCGTAGTGATATGATATATTATGTATTATTTTTATAATGATGTGTGTTTTTTCTGTATGTTATACATTTTTTAGTTGTTAAATATGCCGTAAATAGATAAATATACATGACTTACTAAATACCTAGTAATTTAACATTAGTAGTTGGCCAAAAAAAAAATAAATAAAACAAAAAAAAAACACTAATTATTAGCGATCGTATACTAGGAATTCTTCAATTAGTCTAGACAGTAGATAATAAACCATTTTGCCTACTATACGGGTTCTGCCCGTCTGCAAATATATATATATATATATCCCGTACCCTGTTTGCCGTAACCCGACCCGAATAAAACAGTTCTTTCGTTTGCCGATAGGCGTAGCACTTGCTGGCTCAAACATTTTTATAAATTTAAGAAAAAACTATCATTCGCTCTATAGTTACAGCTCCTTCAATAATTTACTTAGAAGAAATGTGACTAATTCTGTTGAAAGGAGAGATATCAAGCTATGCCTCCTCGAAGAGATTTTTTTGATCGATTTAATATATCAACCAATATTCAAGCTTAAAAATGTCAGTTTTTTTATTTTTTCCCTTCACGTAAAAAATAAACCCAAAATTTTTTTTAAAAAACTCATCGAGGAAGCATAGTATAAGTCATGATCTTTATATTGGAGTTAAAACCATGTTTCTACGGTATCTGTGCATTGTGTTGTGAGCATAGAGCCGTGGCTTGTTTTATACATTCAAAATACACCTTCGACGTCCTCTTAAGACAAGCGTCCGTTATTTCATAATAAAATAACGTAAGAATTGTACAGTGATCAACGTACATTTTTCATTATAAATCGCTCATATTAATTATTATATTTAAATAACAGTATGAAACCCAAAATAAATATTACCATATCGAATACATTGGTGAATATTTTTGAACGGTAATCTACTTCTAGAATATAATTTGTAATATTATTGCAGTTGATTGATAAATGATTGACGTATTAAAATTGTTCGGTCTCGAACTGCATCGGATAAAATGTCCAGCTGTTCTTTGATTTAATTCGTTTAAAGAAATATTAAAATAATATTTTAAAACAATTAAGTATATCAATGACTTACGACTACCCGATGCCATTGATTTTAAAATATTACAAATCAATATTGACACATCTCTATCAATTTATCAAATACGCTTTTAATATTACCAAACAACGTCAATATATTCGAAAAATAATAACTTAAGCAGTTCAAACATAAGAATAAAAAATGTAGTGATTTTAGGCCGTAAAGTAAAGGAAGTACAGTAAAAAATGTTTAACTAGTAGTTAGATAAAATAAAATAAAAATAAATTGTTTAGATTGTGACAGTCGAATTGATACGGCATGAAGAACTAAAATTTTAAAACCCATAGCACTAAGTAACTTAATGCATTTTTCAATTTTAACACAAATTATATTAAATCTACGAATATTAGTTTACAAATATTCGATATAAATACATGATATTGATTAAACAGCTTTTATCGCGAAAATACCATTTTACACGGTAATATTTTCTGAAAGTCACAATTAATTTAATTTGCCAATCATTCTCCTTCGATAGAGCGAGAACTTTATTATTAGTTAAACCTATATGTCAAAACTTATTTGTTTATATGTAATATACCTAAGTTTTTATTCAAATAAATTATGCATAATTTGTCTAAATTTTTCTGTTAGTTCGTTAGTTTATACACACGATGATTGAACACAACACAACTGTATTCTAAAAACATTTATTATGGTAGGGTATAAAAATATTAACATCAAACTGTAAAATGGTTTTATTCCATTGTCGATTTGGTAAATTCTATTTATAAATAAAGATACCATAATTTATTGATTTATTAAAATATATAGAGCCTAATATGCAAGCACAGCATAACTTACGGGTTGATATAAAATTTATTATCAGAATATAGCTCATCTAAGAAAGTTCAACAAAGTCAGTCTTTGAACAACGTGTCAGTTAAAAGTACACCAACCACTTATAGTAATGGTGCAAAGTTTACAGCATTTTTAATTTACGTGCAGTTGAATAGCGCGATGGAATTTCAATTCACAAGTTATATATTAATAATTTTGAAATGATTTTATCTTTTTTGACTTGTGTTATTATACGCGCTCGTTTGAAGTAGAGAAGCGTAAATCAAAACCTTAAACACGTACAAAGCATCTGATTTGGGCATTACAGAACCACGTAGTTGTTTTCAATATAACACGTCTCGATGAACTTGTCTAGAGTACTTGTACAAATGACTTTATAACTAAATATATATGTATGTGTATATTGTAACGCTCCACGTGTAATATTATGTAAATCCTACCAAATCGATTGTTTTTCGTGGAATTACTTAAGGGTTGATATTATCTTAAGCCAATCTCAAAAATGTTAATTCGATACGAGTTTTCGTCGCACGTTTACCGCCAGACGTAAGTCACTTGTGTCACTGCGTGTTGTGTCACGACGACGAACCTATGTGGGCGCATTATCATAAAGTGTGCACGCTATCTATTAAAACAACGAAAGAAAAACCACGAGTTACACGGAATTTTATTACGAAACAGTGGTACATGTGACGTAATGGAAGTATGCATAGATGAGTAGAAGCAAAGTCGTGTGAGAGTTTTCGTTACAACCAGCCATGAAAATCGAACGCATTATACATGATATCCGAAATATTTTACGATGTCAGATTTGCAATTCGAGTGCACGGCATGATGGAAACACTACGGATTATAACTACTTTTTCGAACAGAATTTTTACAATGCGAGTACACGTAGTATACGAAAGTATTTACGTCACATGGAGCAGTGATTGGAAAATTACAAACCTACATTGTTTTCCAATACGATGAACAATATTATTATACACGTTCACCGAAACCAATGGTAGTTTTTCTCAAATAATTAATTTTACGCCTTTGTGATCGTTATTCGTTTTACCACCGTCTACACATCATATTATGTCAAAAAGATTATTGAAAAATTGATAAGTCCGACTTCAAACCGTCGATGAAAGTGAAAATTACTCATCTACTTCATAAAGGGCACGCGCATAAGACTCACTAAGAATTTTATACAGTGTTCGGTTTCATCTAGATAAATGTATTTAGATGAATTATCTAGATATTTATTCTTCATTTTTTATCATATCTAGTTGAATAGTTACAAAGTAAATAAATATTTGCCTTGGATGAATATTTCACTAATCAAGATAAATTCATCAAGATAATTTTTTTTTCAAATAAACAGAATTGTGCAAATAATGTTTTTACATTTTTATTAGAATTTTCAATCAAAGTTTATAATTTATAAAATAAAAATAATACAATTTATAAAAATCTGTTGATAACTATAATGATGATAGGCACCTATAATTTTTATTGTTCATAATTAAAAATTGAAATGCATTATTCTAAGAATGGATGCTTGAAGCTATCGACATGTTAATTATTAATTAATTAATAATTAATAATTATCAATAACATTTACCTTATGAGTTAAAGTTAATCATAAATTAAATGTCTCACATTGAATATTTTATTTATATTTTAACTATTTACTACAATAACCATGACGAAATTGCTAAATTATAATTTTTATTAATACAAAATTAGTAATAATAATATTTAATTTAAAAAATATATTATTCATTTTTACCTGTTCTTTTTTCATTATTTCATTAATAAATAATAATTTAGAAATCTTAAAAAAATTATTTAACATATAATCTGTGTTTAAGCTATATAAATGTTCTATAATTCTGTAAGGAAAAAGCAAATAATAAAAAGAAAGAAAAAATACCATAATTTTAATTTTGGACTAATTTAAAAATATTTAAAATTTTTATTTTTTATCAAATAAAAAAGTATTTATTTTTATCTAGTGAAAAATTACTTGTTTAATCCGAACACCGATTATGTAATATTATTTACAACATATGTACAATGACAATTATGTTTTTAAAACTCAATCGATCGAGCTGTAGGTTATTCAAGTACTTGTATATTTCACGTTAATAACATTCCACAGGTATAGTAAAAATATGTAAATTTAAAATATTTGTATTAACAAACATTAATATAATGTACGTGATACTTGAGTTATAAATGCTCGTACAAGTGATTCAATGGTAAGCATAACACAAAACAATAATAAACACGTTCTACACGTGTTTTTATAATAAAGTCATATACGGTCGACGCTTTTAGCAACTTGACCTACTGCAGTCGATTAAACTACTACTATCTATTAAATCAAATACGAATATTTTGTAAATGGTTTGTCGTAGAAAAGTACTCTAAGTACTAAAAAAAAAAACATTGTTTTTATTAGAATTGTATAAAAACAATTAAACGAATTAAAAAATGTTTGTCACATTTCGTGTAGTTTTTAAAAAGCAATACTAAGGAAACGTGTATAATCAACACATTAAAATAGTTTCATCAAAATCGCTCAATATTCCTTTAGATATTTATCGATTTAATGAACAAATCTTGTTTATGATATAATATTCTATATTACATAGATAACTTTTTGATACTATAAATCAAATGCAACCACCGTAGTTTTTTAAGTTCAAGCCATATAAAGTAGGTATTATAACATATATTATAATTTTGGGATAATAAAAACTACAAAATCAAATAACAATTTTAAGTTAAAAACGCTTTTATAAAATAGCGAAAACAATGAATTGAGCACGAACAAACGTCTTACAAGAATACACGTTACCATAAAAAACGACGCAAACAAATATCAATAATTTTTAAGTTTTTTTTTTTAAATGTTCATTTTATTTGTTATATGATAAAGACATACATTTTGATTCATTATTTATTTTAGTATCTTTGAAAAGCACGCATATAGTGACAATTATAAATTTAAAAATAGTAAACAAGCATTTATGTCTTAGTAATAAACTTCTTATACACAAGCTTCTCCTAAGACCTATATTAGACCTATATTGACTATACACCATATAGCAACTAAGCCCTCCAAAATCAACAAATATTTCAATCTAAATGTCTCCGGAAAATAATAAAAATATACTTCTTCAACTATACTCTTTATAAAAACCTTTCTATCTTAACAATTCTATAACTTCTGCAAACGACTTCATTACAATTTATACAATCATAAGAATCCACTGCTGAACTTGCTGTACATTCTATTCCCGGAAACCCCAGAAGACGTCTTAAGCGAATATATTGCCAAGACTTATTGGCTAACTAGTCACAACTGTAATATTGTACCTTATTGTATAGTTAGTGAAAAATATATAATATGTATATTGATGAAATAAAAAAACTAATATTAAAAATATAAGATAAATATATTTTTGAATTTTATTAAATGTTTTGATATTCATGAGACTCTTTCTTATATATTTTTTGATTTCACAGTTGGCAAAATATAAAAATCTCCCTGATGTTCGTCATAATAAATTGAATCAATTTTCACCGTATTCGTTTGATTTTAAGAAAATGGACGCGATAATCAAAAGTGTAATCCGGATTGACAATTCCATCAATCGAAGACGAAAGAGTTACAGTACATACTGGCAAGGCTGGGCATTAACGAGTTAGATGTTAAAATTAAGTTAAAACGTTAATTAAATCGTTACTTTTAACTCAATAAGTTACTTTTTTTTTAAGATTAACGTGTTAACTTTAAGTTAATTTTATTTAAAAGTATCTAAATTAAGTTAATTTTAGTGCAAAGAATAATGCAAATTATTAACCCGTCGCTGGTCACGTGACTTTTTCTACATTTGGTCATCTGAAATAAATGTTCAGTCGCGCGGGGTAAACATTCTTCAAACAGATATATACATTTTTCTTTATACGGGTGTGTATAACGAACTACTTACTAGTTTTATTAACTATTTTTATTATTATTAACTATATTTATTAACTAGTTTAACTAGTTTTCAATGAAATAAATGTCATTATGGAATAATGGTGTGATTTTGATGAGCTACTCAGAATTACAAATCCGTTTTGCAGATAATGAAGTGGATACACATATTTATTAATAGATTGGGAGATTATTTACCCCGCGCAACCAGTGACGGGTTAAATGAGGTTTTTAATATATTTATAATTTACTATTTTAATATAAATTTCCTGTAGACGAAAATAATATGAAGAACAGTCATTATATGAGCTATATTTTATCATTATATTTTTATAAAATTATTATTGTATAAATACTATAAACCCATGGAAATCCTAAGAATATTCGGTAAAAATAGTAAATACCATGAGAGCTAGTGTCGATGGGGGATTAATCACAAAACAACTGTGGTATAATTTCCAATATTCATTTATATTCAACTAGCATGTGTTTTATTCACATTACGTTCATATCTATTTACACATATAAGCTATATAGCCACATAAATGAGATTATTAATTATCTTATTTATGTTACAAAAAATTATATGTGGTGACTTTCAACAATGATTGGTGTAATCATGATTCAACTTTATTATTATTTACTATGTCTAGCAACAGTGGAAGTACAAAATTGGTAAACTTCAAATAATTGCATAATATAATAATTCATAAGTTTGTAAAGACAACTTCTATAAATATAATTAACTATTTTAAATGTACAGTTATTTTTATATTCTATAATAGGTATTTAAATTTGTTGTACGTAAAGTTTAAAGCTTATACAAAATATGTAATTTTTTAAAATATTTTTTAAAGGTTTAACATTTGTTTTATTTTTATCTAAAAATATAATACAAAGTAGTTAAATTTTGATTGATAATAATTGTCCATGTTGTGCTGCCCTAGTCTTTTGAACTACACGGTGGCTGCATTTTGTCTATTCAGTATAGAAATATATTTGGGTAGTAGGTACTGCCTGTTTGATTTTTAAAATATTGGTATCTTAGCAGTTAGGAAAAAACTATCAATGATATTTTTTTTTTTTTAATTTTTGGATGTACCACTTGGGTAAATTTATTTAAGTATGAGTTCAGGATGAAGATCTATTTTAGAAAAGTAGGTTTTTTTATAGCTAGTTAATACTTTTATGTATTATTTTAAATTTCCCCAGTAATTTTCTTGAGCATAAAAAAACTAATATTATGTGTGCAATTTTTTATTTTTGCAAATTAGAAAATTTCAACTTTAAATTAAGTAAAAAAGTAACTGAACTTTAAATTAAGTTAAGTTACTTTTTTAAAGTTAACTTTTAACTTAACTAGGTAAAGAAAATATAAGTAACATTTAATTTAACTTAACTTTATTATTTTAAAATAACATAACTTAACGAATTAAAAAAAATCATGAACTTGCCCAGCCTTACATACTGACACATACATGGGATAACGATACACGTTATTGTGATCATTTCCATGGATCTATAAATAAAAAAATCATTTACTTACGATTAATTAAAAAGCGCATGAAGAAACCATTCACTGTAAATTCATTGTAGAGGATTATTTTTTTTTAATTAATTTTTTTTTTTTTGGAGATTACATTATCTATTGTAAAGCGTTTTAAATATTTAGATAACATTTTAAGTATAATTTTATAGCTAAACTAGAAGCTTGTAATTATACAAATGTTAATATATAAATAACTTTGAATCCATTTTTGTTAGCGAATAAATAAAAACGATACATTACGGATAATGTTCTTCTCTTTAGAAAAAAAAAAAATGGAACTTTTACTAAGAATTTACATTTAAATGGTTTTTTTGCGAAAAACGTATTTTCACGTTTAAATTACTGATGTATCACGTCCACTAAGTTATTTAATCGAGTGACAGCCAGATTAAACGAGTTGATACTGTTTCAATATGATTGAATTATTCAATATTATAAATGTAATTATAATTTTTAGGTATAGTGAACGAGTATTAATGTTAATTACAGTTCATATAATATTAATAACTGTAAATTGTTGAATATTTTTTAATAAGCAGACGAAAAATTCAAAATTGTACCACGTGTACTTATAATAGGAACTACAGATCTTCAACACAGTTGCACCCGTCTTACCATTTTACATGAATAAAACGTTGCTCGATTGTACTCTAAAAAAATGCATGATTACCTTCTGCGATACTGGTTTTAACTTTTGCAAAATAAAAATCAACGCAATTACGCTCTATGAAATATGACATTGAAAGTTAAAATTAATATTATAATTAGTCGGTTGTATTAAGTTATTGAAGCCCGCCACTTTAAACATGATTTCGTTATTTTACGCAGCACATTTACATAAACTTCAGGTTATCTTAAAAGTTTAAAAATAGAACTATACGCTCGTTGCATTCATTCTGTTATCACTTATAGTTCGCCAGTTACACTTGGGTTCGGTTGCATTATTTTGGTGATTTTTTAGTCAGGAGACCACTTTTGGTTTATCTCGTAATGCCAATACATTCCAACCTGTCTACTTCAACTAGTCAAACTCATAACTTCAGAAGAATGACAGTAAGTCAAAAACTTCTATATCCCCGAACCGCTTTACCGTCCGTACCTCTAAAGACATTGATAACAATATTTTTGTTTGGCCTTGAGTTTACTATTCTACCAATTTACTATTTATTTATGATTGATATAATATACCTACTATTGAATACAATGACGAGTCTAAAGCTCCGGTCATTTACAACAAAAAAATTTCTGATTTCTCAGCTTTCAATGACAACAGCTTTAACAAACATCTCTTATCCGAACGAATTGCATAAACGATTAATGACTACTACGGCTTCATACTATGATATATTATATTATTGTACGATCCACCGGCGCTATCAATTGTAACACAGTTCTGGCTGATTTAGATGAAACCGACGACAGTTACCATTTTTTTTCCTCGTTACCTTTACCTGAACAGGATCGCAATGAAACATGTACATTATTCTACTCAAAATACTCAAATTTCTACCTTAGTCAAAAACAGTAATTCTGTGAAGCACGTTTGTAATATTAAAATAATTTTTCCCTTCTATTAGTATTTGTACGCCTGGTCTTTCAAAAAAATACTAATGATATCCATAATATAACTTTATTACTTAATACTAGAGTAATCATTGTAAAACTACACAACAGCCGTGATCCACAGCAATGTCACAAATATTTTCAACCATATAGATACACATATGAACGCTACTACCATAATTTTCGTTGAGACAAATGTGGTGAAAAATACTTCTTATATGAGTCTCCCAAAGATAAAATATTACCAGCCATATGTGTTCTTTATGCAGGGCTCGTACAGAATCACACAATGGATATGCAGTTCGTAAAAAGCTCAGTAACCTACTTACAGTAAACGAAAAATGAAAAAACATCTCGCCTCTTCTCTTCGGACAGAAACTGCGTACAATCTTGAAATCCCAGCCTTTCCACTCACAAACAAACCTACTTCAATATTATAGTCAATAAACCACCTAAACCACCAGTCATATTTTTTGACAATGATTAATAATAATTATCGAATTAAAAAGCATTTTCCCATCATTATCATCACTTACATCCGCTAAAGTACATTTTTCTCGATCAATTTTATCTTTTAATTCAGCGCTTCTGAAACATTTTCGACTAGTGGCACACTTTTGGAATCGATTTATCTCATAGCACCCGCAATAAAATTGATGAACCCTTTTTTTTAAAATTGAAAAAAAAATATAACGAATAATCAGATAAAGATCGACTGCGTGACGCCTTTGTAAAAGGCACTACAAAAGCTCTAAAGTGCCGAGGTGCACACTGTGAAAAATGAGAATACAAATATACTGTTAATTAGGACCTAACCTTTTCACTCTTATCGCGATAGTATATCATTTTTATTATTATTATATTATATTATTATTATTCATTATTATCATCTTAATATTTATTAATATTTTCATATTGTTGTTTTCAGACTTTGAGCACATATTATTACCGTTATAATACATATAAGTTTATATTATCATGTCCTTATCTATATGTATACATATTTTAATATTTTTAATCGTTTAGATTAATAGTGTATACATTCTAATGGATATGTGAAAAAAAAATTGAATATAAATACCTTTTTATAGTGTATGTATCATATTAAGTTAATCATGGTATTTCGAAGAATATAAAATTTTTGTTATAAGCAAGAATATAAGTTGAATGACTTAATATATTGAGATTAATTCAGTAAATGAATACAAGTATATTTGAAATTTTTCTTTTAGGCGGACATTCCTTGTATTATTTTTAAGAGTTTCACACCAGTTTAATAATTTCCATTTTGATTTCTTTCCAGTGGTTTTAAATTGTTCACGGAAATCTTACATACTTTTCCTTCATAAATAATCTAATACTGGAATGAACGTTTTATTTTCGCGATACCTTATTTTAACAATATTTCATAACCAAAAAATAGAACTTAAAATCTTACAAATATTAATATATATATATATAACTTTGAATCAATTGTTATTAGTAAAAAACTAAAAACTCTTAAATACAAATTATATATTTTATTTTAAAACAAAAGAATAAGGAGCCTCTACTATAAGTTTAGACGAAATGATTTTGCAAGCGTACATTCACAATTAAATTATGGATATAATACAGCATCCTCTTAAATCTCACGAAATCCATTGAATAAAACAATAAATGGCACCGCAATAGACATAAAAGTATACTCTATTTGTACACGATGATCAACTGTGGTAATTCAATAGAAATATCTTCACAGATATTACATAATTTTATTTATATATTAATATTTTTGTTTTAATTCAAGAGATCACATACTCGCATTAATCACTCGCTTTATTCGGAAAACTCTATTGGATAATTCATAGTTGAATATAATATTGAGTTGATATTTTCAACGACAGTAACACGTTCATTTATTATAACGGTACTACAACCGTATAGATAACGCGAAATAATATAAAATTTATATTTTATATTATATGTATACACTCGTTTATATATATGTTAAATTTATAAATTTATAATAATATATAAGTTTATATTAACTTATTTTTAACCAATATATTAACTATAATCAACGAAACTATCTAATACATGCATTTCCTCTACGATTAATTAAAATTAGCTATAATAATTATGATAAATAAATAATTCAATTTTTAATTGTGATATTTTGCCATTTTTATAACGACCGATTCAATTAAAGAATGGACATTTTGTACTCTATTTGGAATATAAATTTCAAAAGTTATTTTTTCCACCGTCCATTTTCAACCGTACTAAAGCGAAAAAACCAACGTCTACGAAAATGTTTCTATCGAAGCATCGCAGGTTGGGACACCCTACCAGACTGTGACTAGGCGAAATCAATGCGAGTTCGAAATCCTACGCAGCGTAACATAATATTTAGCAGTACCGACTTAAGACGTACACGCGTGGCGGCGTTGACGTTTTATTATTTATTCTGCAATAAGTTCACCGCAAAACGTCGGCAAGCATAGTAGATACACGTATTATTCTCGGGTCGATATACTCTTTTGACAAGACCTCCCCGGATCAACTGCTAGGATTACCTTCGTGACTCAGGATTTTCAAACCATTTCGCCCCGCGAACAATGATAATTTACATTAATTAACCCTTGCGCATCCGGCGCATTGCACATGTCAGTTATAAACGGTAGTCGGACTTCAGCTTCAGGTTCTACCACGTGTATGACTAATGGGAGGCAACCTACCCTGTGTGTCCGGACAACACGTTTGGATCGATTGGTTCGTGGCTAGAGGTCGATACCGAATTTCGAGCAATAATCGATAGATTTTTTTTTGATACAATAATAGTTTTTCATCATTATTAACAATAATATGTTACACGCATATAGATATTTAAGATTTTGATGGCCCACATACATTTTTTAGATTCTAGATGCATAAACCGATAAAATGTATTAACCGATGAACAATCATACCGAGTAACGGTGTGTACGCGACG
Organism: Sipha flava; assembly: GCF_003268045.1. Taxonomy (NCBI): domain Eukaryota; kingdom Metazoa; phylum Arthropoda; class Insecta; order Hemiptera; family Aphididae; genus Sipha; species Sipha flava. Next base: position 1,429,871 of record NW_020271755.1, on the reverse strand, counting down.
CGTCGTGTTAGAAATGGATTTTTTGCACGAACTATATCGCATTTCGACTGCAAATTATTTGCAAATATAAATATCACTAATCATAATTTTACATGTACCTATAAATAATTTATAAAAATTATAACCAATTACAAATATCAATACAAATAAAGTAATTATGAGTTTATGTAAGATAAAAATAAAATTAATCCGATAAAAAAAAAATTAAAAAAAAAGCTTTTGGGAAATTAAATTTTAAATTTTACACATGTGTCATTATTAAACTTCAATGAAAAAACATAAATTTTTATTGCCATTATTTGTAATACTTAATCTTTTTTTTTTCATATATAATTTATGTATTTATTAATACTTTGTTATTTTTTAAAAAATATTAACCACAATTGTATTTTTGCTTTTTAAATGTATTCCAAATCTAAAGCCTACGGCGATGCTTTCGTATAATGATGTGTTTTTCAAAATGTTATTTTAAACGAATTGAAACCATATTGCAATGATATTTTTTTGCAAAACATAAAGTAATTACGTTTCAATCGTATGTTATATTATTATCTAGTACGATAGACTAAAGCTATACGGCACGAGTAGACAACTTAATGGCGTCGGTACATTCAGTATTGAAAAATGCTGAATTTATTTTACTCTTGCCTATTTGGTCTTGAACTTCAATAGAATTGTGAATCATAATGTATGTACAAGTAATACTAATAATACTACTAATGGCATGACCATCTGTTGATCCTCTGATTCATAATTAGTGTATTGACTGGACCAAGACACTAGAAATCGTTGGAGAAATGTATGTTCAAAGTGTAAATCATAAAATGATAATACTTTGTGTTTGATTAAATATGTCATAAGATTTTGATGATAGGTATTTATAAAATTATTGTTATTTACGAAAAATATTTTACTGTTTTTGGCTATGACAATAATTATTAATCATAATTATAAATACAAACATTTTTTCACGAACAAAATGATTTGTCTCCCATAAAATATATATACGTAGTATATGTCGTAGCCATTTAGTGAAATTGATAATTTTATGAAAATTTGTCCATTTCATGAAATGGAAAGGCTTTTTAACACTTCGTGAAATACGAAAATATTTCATGGTATGGTCACTTTTTCATAAAACGGTTGTTTCAATTTGACATCGTATAATTTTTTTCACAATCTAGTCGTTTACTTTGTGTACGAAAAATATATTTTATATTTGTCATGGTCTTATAATCATTTTTATCAATAAATATGAAATGTGTTATAAGTTATAACTTATAACTAGGGAACGGATTTATATGTAATAAAAATACATATATATGTACATATGTATGTAAGTATAATTTATAAAATATGTACTAAAACCATTCAAATATGTAGGAAAAAAATTTAATTAAAAAAAAAAAATTATAATTATTAAATTATCAAAATGATTTGTTGCATTGAATTATTACAATATATTTTAAATTATCAAATATTAAATGTCGCCTATTCGATCTGAAAATATTTTTAAAACGGCTAAATGATCGTTCCAAATCAACCTACGTCTGTTGATTTAAGCATATTTGAAGGGCATAATATTAGAAGGCGATAATTCCAAATTTTTAAAAGGGTGTCTGCCACTCATTATGTCATTATGTCAATCGATTTAAAATCAATATGGCCTGAAATTTTTTTCTGTAAAAACATTAATTTTCTTTTTTACTACTTCTCCTATTGGTCCGTTTACGAGTTTTCATTTTGCAATCGTTGATTCGACAATTTGCATACTTTCATTCAAGGACATATTTTTGTTTCTAGTTTTGTAAATGTATGTGCAATAAAACTAAAATTCACTGAGATGAAAATTAAATTAGTTTTCAATGTTTCATTTTGCATAATATTTTGATATTTTGATTTTGATTTATCATATTAGATTTTTGTTAAAGTTCAAAAGTAAATAGTCGGTGAACGGATTGCATTGTGCTCGCACATTCACGCATTTTAGATACTTATTTTAAAATAATTTTGTATAATCTTAATAATATGGAAGATTTTAATCCAAAAAGTGAATTTTACATTCGAATGGACAAGTATTATTTAGACAAACCGAGGAAAAAGCCATATACAAATATGAAGATTGAGACAATTATGGTCGAAATTGCCAAAATTACCGAAATTGATGCTAAATTAAACAAGTACCTACAAAATTAATTAATTTGACCACCCATTAATCGTGAGCAATGTTGTGCTTAGATAAAAAAAAATTATCTAGATATAGATAAGATATCTGCATTTAAAATTATCTAGATATAGATAGATACTTCAGAAATTGAATTTATTTAGATGTAGATAGATAAAATCACTTTTAAAAAAGACAAATTGCTTACGAAAACTATACCACGATGAAAGCGGCGCGACGGTCCTAGAGCGATCACTATGCTCGACCAAGGAAAAACTGAAAACGTGTGATACCGCGGACCGAAGGCTTGCCAATAAATATTACGAATGTACGCTACAGCAAGTAGAAATCCGACGCTATGACAAGTTACACGTGAACATTTACACGTGCCGTAGCGCACACGTAGATGAAATAAAAAAATGAATAATAATATATAATAATAATTAATTTATATATTTTATAGGTATGTTGTGTCATACGAAGACTTGGCCTTTGGACCCAGCACGCATGATTGCTGTAATAGTTGAGAAAAATTGATCAACTAAAAGGTTAAAGATGCATATCGTTTATATGTGAAATTGGATAAGTAAAACATTCAATTAAATCAAATTAGAGCTTACCTTACCTATTGCTGAACTTTAATAAAACAGATTTTACACAGTTACATTAAATAGCTTACTAATTATCATCTATATTAATCGTATATGTTTAATCGATGAAGTTGGAAATTTGGAAGGTTTTGAAAGTTACATCTTGGGTTTAGAATTCAAACATACTTTCATACAAAGTATTTGAGAATAAATACTATATAATAGTATATTCTAAATAATACTCATCTACACAATATTTAATTTTTTTTTTTTTTTAAATGCAGACAATTTCGTTAAATCTCTGAGGGTTTAATATTTTTTATTTAAAAAAAAAGATTATAAACAGGACTAAGCCCATTTGAGGGTACAAGACTATATCATACGTTTGGATAAATAATAAAATTTTAATTCTTTAAGGTCATAATACTATGTATAATCTAATATTGATTTTGTAAAAAACTAAAAAATCTTTGAAATGTAAATTAATTGAAACCATTCGCTAAAAAGTTATAAACTATCTCTATAATGTAATAATAATAATTTTCAAAAATTTGATTTGGATGATAATTCTAATAAAATGTAAAAATTATAATAATAAATACTGCAATACTTTTAATCCTATGAAATTATAGAGTTCATTTTTAATATTACTTTTCTGTTGCATTCTTCCAACTAAATGGCAATTCAATCGTACGTGTATCATTGCCATTTTACTTCATAATTTCAAAATGTATAACCAATATTGAACTAATCATTTGTTCATATGCTTGTTACCAATTAACATTTAATTACATTTATTGATGTGTACGTGTATGTATAAAAGATAATTTCTAACTAAATTCATCAACGAGTCTATTTGAACGTCCATATACTCACGATATAAAATTAACATGTTTATTGGTACCTAGTTCGTTTGTTGATGGTAGTTTTCCATATTGGTTATAAAATGTTCTTTGGTCTTTTGTTATTCGATTAATTTGTTTTTTTTTTTTTTTAACAGATTTATCCATCCAAATAAATATTCATAGGTGTAGTAAAAGTTTTTTATACTTTCAAATTACAATTTTTATTTTAAACTATTTTTATTTTATTTGCAGCAATATCTTATATTGTCAAATAATTATTTTCCATTCATTTTTATATATTATACATTTTTTTTTTTTTTTTTTTTTTTAATATTAAATGGGATATTTAGGGACTAAAGAGAGATAAATTTAATATTACGTTTAGTTGATAGGGAGGGACAGTAAAATTGTTTATTATTATATCAGTACATAGTTGTAGCATATTCAAGAATAAAATATTTATTGGAAAAAAAAATTCATTATTGTCTTGAATATTAATTGATTGTGAATCGAAACACTATGTAAATAATATGCCTATTTTCTACAATTTTATAGATAAATTACGAATATATTTGTCGTAATTCCCTGTTATTACCACATGTACGAAACGTTTTTATTTGATCACACACGTTAATATTGTTGGATCCATTATAAACTTTTTTTTTTATATATATAAAATATATTCTAATAAACGAAATTCAAAACATGTATAGCATAATATATATTAATTCTTGTATTTTTAACATTTGCTTTAAGCACGTTTTTTTTCTTTTATAAATAAATAAAAAGATAAAACTAAAAAAATACTTACTAAAAATACATGAAATACATTTTAAAATTATTTCAGAGAACATTTTATCATCTTTGTTAAATCAAATATTGAAAAATTATTTTAAAAGTTTTTATAATATCAATGTTTAAATAATACTTTAAAAGAATAAATGATTAGAAAACACATAAATTTTATATTATTTTTTTTTTTGGAAATAAAATCTCGCAGTTAAATATGCCCTGTAAAATAATTTTTAATGCTAAGTAAATATTCATGATTAAGCTCAATATTTAAAATATTTTTTTGTTTTCTTATTCATCTCATTAAATGACTTAATAATTTCAAATTAGGAACAATATAAAAGTATGAAAAAAAAAATGTTGATATATACATTATTCGTCAACGTGTATTTGCTCATTTTATTATTAAAACTTGTTTTATTTTAGTTTAAAACTATAAAAACTTATTATTCACCAAGTGTTGTAATATCCATGATACTAACCATTATAATTGAAATAAAATAAAATGTATATAACTGTTTTTATGATTTTTTAAAAAAAAGTTTGTTTAAGGCTATTCTATTTAAATTATTGTATAACATCAATAAAATTAAATATTCTTTAAAGGACATTATTATTATTCTAATTTAAATCAAATTTATGATTCCGAAATCACATGAGTCATCAGAATTAAACAAAAAACTGACTTAACATTTGATATTTTTCCTTCATCGTTTTGCTCTTCAGATAAGAATATTGATGATGTATGTACCAGGTAGGTATATTTTACCTACCTAAATTTAACTGATAATTTAGACTCAGAGCTGATTAAGTGCTAAACCAGTGGTGCCCAACCCACGGCCCGCGAAGGTATTCTATGTGGCCCATTACGAATTTTCTAAAATAAAAAAAAATTTTAAAAATGTATGAAAACATTTTTTAATTATTTATTTTCATATATTATTTTTATTTAAATTATTCCAAAAAATACAATTATGTATACCTCAATTCATAATCTTTTCAATAGACAATAAAAGATAAGAAAACAAGTCCAATATATAAGATTATGTTAGTACTTTTTTACTTTGTGGCTCGCTTGAAGATAATTGTTTACCAAAATGGCCCGTCAAAGGAAAAATGTTGGGCATAGCTGTGCTAAACTAACACTAAGAAATTAATAATAAAAAATTAATTTGCCATATGCCGAAAACAAAAGAAGATTTATTTAAAAAAATAACATCTTAATCAATAATAAGAACAAAAATATTAACTTTTAATAAAAATTATACGCCTTAACTTCTTATTCTGCTAGCAGATAGATTAAAAAGTTCATGAATCGAACCGTGTAGTAGCCATACCAGAGTGAGCAATAATACCCATATCCATAGAGAAAGAAATTAAATGTTGAGTGCCATCGCATGTTAGAAGTATAATTTTTCAAATGTAATTGATTTATAATTTTTTTCTTTTTTCTTATAGATTTGGTAAAATAATGTTCATAATTTATAATCCATACCGAATAATAACTAATCATTAATAATAATTTACCATAAATCACTCTTGATTTTTCTAACTATATATTCATCAATCATAATTTTCAACTCGACTGATCATATAATACTTTACTTTTTTCCCCCTTTCAAGAATTATATTCACTCCGAACAAGAAATATTATTTCATTTCTCCATTGTAAGACAAAAAAATTGAAAAAAAAAGTTCATACAAATAAATATAAATACTTAAATCTAAAGTTAAAAAAATCTTTGATACCAGAATCTTTAATAAAATAAAAACTGACAAGATTTTAACTGATCAATAGTATTACACGAACATAAAAATAATATTAGTTTACATGAAATAAAACAACATAAATTCAAAATGCTAATATCTCAAATTCGCTTAAACATTTAACGTAAAAAAATGGAAGATTAAATTTAATGAAAAAATCAGTTTAATACATTTTTCTCTTAATTAAAAAGAATGTCCTCAACTATCACTAAATAATGTACAAATTCCTATCAAAAATATAACCAAATACCTAGGAGTTCATTTAGATAAAAGACTTATCTGGGCCCATCACACTAAACAAAAAAATAAACAATCTAATACACGCCTGCACTCCTTCCTTCGTCCATTATTATCTCCTTCTATGAGTTTAAAAAACAAAATATTAATATATAAGACAATTATTACCCACCTTTGGTCATATGGTATCCAAATCTGGGGCTAAGCCAAACCATTTAATATAAAACCCATACAAGCTTTCCAGTCCATATGCCTTAGACAAATATCTAGTGCCCCTTGGTATATGACCAACGACGCACTAGATAAGGATCTACAAATCTCAAGAGTCAACGAATTAGCAACTCGTTACTATAAAAAGTTACACTCCAAACTGCACTTAAACCAAAACCCTCTTATTTCTTGCATGTCCTCTATAACCATTCTCAATAACCCTCCAAGGAGGTTAAAAAGAAATTGGTCAAGAGACGCCCTTGCCCAACACACAAAAAAAAAAACGGTCCCTATAATATAAACCCATCAAACTAATTAGGAGGTACTGTTGATGGACGGTTTTCCCCCCTCAAGATATACATGCCATGTTTTATATTATATATTATCAAATTTACTTATTGTATTGTACTACTTGTTGTATAGATCGTGAATATGCATTTTAATAAAATAAAAATAAACATTTAACGAAATGAAACTATTTAAGTACCAGAAATTACACCTTTTTGAATGTATTTTTTTTCTCACCTTTCTGGAAATAAAATTGTTTTATTTATCTTTATAATTGATATAGTATACCTTTTGTAGAAAGAAACCCAGAAAATATAAGCGCTATACATTTTAAATACATATATATATATATATATATATAAACATGTATATTTATTTACATAACCTAACCTATACGTATTTATACCTCAAGTAACCGAACAAAACATTTCACCAACAATGTCGACTACATTTTTTTTACGTCGAGCTTTCTGGATCAATGATCCGTTAATGTTTATTCTCAGATAAAAATGGAATTCGCTGTGTATACATAATATAATGAATAAACATTTACATAGGTTTATTTGAACAGATTCGCTGTAAAAAAAAATAACATGACATACACGTTTCGGGTACTATTGAAATTGAATAATAAGTAGATAGCAAGACATTTAAAGTTTAACATTTAAATTTATGATTTTAAAACCATATTATAATATTGTCTATTTGTTT
>NW_020271755.1:715834-822167 GCF_003268045.1 Sipha flava | reverse complement strand
GGGGGGGGGGGGTGGAAAAATATATAACCAAAGAAATATTATGCATTACACGTGTGCGCGTGTGTTGCGCGGAGACAGTGAGAGAGTCGCGTAGTCCGCGTCGCCGTAGTTGTCGTCGCAGTTGCAGCGATACGGCGACGGCCACGGTGTTCGCAGGGCGGAGCTCGGGAACGCCGGCCTGGCGGGACGGGGGTCTGACCGCTGGGCGGAGTCGCGGTGGCCGCGGCCGACCAATGGTGTGTTGCCGACGCGGTGGGGGTAATTCGGAGAGCGCGCGTTCGCACTGGCCGCGGCGGCCGAGGCATCAGCGCCAGCGCCGGCACCAGCAGCAGCAACAGCAGCAGCAGCAGCAGCAGCAGCAGCAGCAGCAGCAGTCGGCCGCGCCCGCAACAGTCGCGTTTCAACCGTATCGCCGCCCGGTCGCCTACCGTCGCCCGGCACACGCGCAAACAGTTCATAATATAATATTATCAATAATAGTATATTATTGTGATAGGTGTCGAACACGTCGCCGTCGTCGTATTATTATTATTATTGTAATTATTAAATTAACGTTTGGCGAGGATACGTCTGCGTGCGAGATCCGGTGCCGAAAGGTTGTAAGCGATCAAACCGTACCGCTGGGGGAATCGCCCGCGCCGGGGGTTTTCGTTCTTCGTTTTCCTACGCGCATGTCGACCCGGAAGGGCCGTACTACCGTCGTTTACCGGGAACAACCGTTCGTCGACAACAATAAATCCAACTACATCGGTAACACAACGTATCCGTGCGCTGTCGCGTGTGCCGCGAACAACCGCCGTTGTGATAATCGTCGTAACGTCGCTGTGCTGTGAAAACCCGCGAGCGCACCATTCTACGCACCGCAGGTGACGGGCGCCCACCCGCACCTTATACCGACGAGATGATCATGGAGTCTTCGAACGCGGCCGCGGAATCCGCAGGCTCCGGCAGCGACCGCAGCAGCAACGTGTCGACCAGCCCGCCGCCACCGCCGTCATCGTCCGTGTCGCAGCAGCAACAGCAGCTACAGCAAATGCAGATGCAACCGGCCACCGGGCCGTCGTCCGTGGGTGGCGGCAGCAGCGTGTCCGGCACTAAGGACGGCAGTCCCAGAGACGAACGGGGCAACAGCCCGATGATGAACGTCATCAACCCGTCGCAGCATCACGCCATCATCACGCCGACGCGCGGCATGAGCCCGCCGTCGTCGCAGACGGCCGCGCAACCGGTGCCGCCGCCGGTGTCTTCGATGAGCACGCTCGCGTCCCGCATACCCATGGGATTGTTCAACTCGTTGGTGCACCACTCGTCGCCGTTGGACCTGATGGCCATGGCCCACCACCACCAGCAGCAGCAACAGCAGCAACAACAGCAGCAACACCCGTCGTTGCAGCAACAGCAGCAGCAGCAGCAGCACCCACCGCGGTCGTATAACAGCCCGCCGCCCATCAGCAGCACCGATCCGGCCGCCAACGAGTGCAAGCTGGTTGAGTACCGCGGCCAGAAAGTGGCCGCCTTCATGATCGCCGGTGACACCATGCTGTGCCTGCCTCAGGCGTTCGAGTTGTTCCTCAAGCACTTGGTCGGCGGGCTGCACACCGTGTACACCAAGCTCAAGCGGCTGGACATCGTGCCGCTCGTGTGCAACGTCGAACAGGTACGCATACTCCGCGGAATGGGAGCCATACAGCCGGGCGTGAACAGGTGCAAGCTTCTGTCGTGCAAGGACTTCGACACGTTGTACAGGGACTGCACTACGGCCAGGTAGGATGTTTCACCGTGCAATCGGTTACTAAGTAATACAGTTGTTAACGTGACGTGTGCGATTCGTTGTACTTGTTGTATTCTTGGCGATGACGATACGAGTGACATTTTTAACACATTACCCGACTCACGTACGGTACAGAGATGTAAACAGCCCGAGGTTTTACGTACCGTGTTCCGCGAAAAGGACTTTAACGCGTCCCCGTTTCTTGTGTCCGGTGGGCGGACTACTAATACTTGACCCCATGCTTTCGGTTAATCGTGTACACGTAATGGGCACCTTTAATTCCTCGCGCAGGACACTACCCTATAATTTCCCTCTGTATTCGAATTTAAAAGGCGCGACTCGAACGCGTCGTGTTTCCTGTGCACGACGCATAATAGTATTGTATTAAAATGTACGTGTAATACGATTATACTTAATGTGTGTGTATATATATATATAGACAATGGCAGGTATAAATCGTCATCACGCGTTTGTGGTATTTTATGTACACTTGTGAAACGCCTTCGAAAATTACAACCGAACACCCGGCTGCGATTATGTATATGTATATACACTTATAGGTTTACAAACGTACGCTGTTATCTGTTATATACTTATATATAATTGACGGTTTCAAGACTTCAAAAGAATTATGTGCACATTTGTATGTAGGCATCTATATCCAAGTGTAATATGACAAAAGGAAAAGATACGAAATAATCGTAAAAGCTCATCGCGCTTACAATTACCCGTGTATACAAACACGCCACCGATTTCCCCCCTTTAATGTACTGCTGTAGAAGAGCCGCAGCTTTTGAGGGTTGGAAAACACGTGTTGCATTTACAGACACGGACCTCGACGACAATCACATTTATAAAACCGGCGACAGACGATTTTATTGTATATTTGTACCCTAACGGAAACGTCGGTCGTTCGTAAATCGTTTAAATAACAGTCTTATTCAAATCGCGAATATTATTATACACTGCAGCAAACGTTCGCTATTATTTATTTATAAACATTTATCAATGCATTATTAAATTATAAAAATCGATCGTGTTTTTTTTAACGTTTTTCTTGAGCGTACAGTAATCATCTTCTCTCGCAACGCGTATTGACGTTCATATAAAAATAATAAAATAATTATTACATCGCATCAACGATCGCACGATTTCATTACCCGAAAGTTATCATTTACCTCGTTCTTTTGGGTGAATGTATATTCGTACGGCTTTTAACGCAACCAGTCGTGTGTTTAATAAGCGTAGCATTGTAAATTGTTGCACCCGCCACAAACATGGTCGACGCGTATATATTATATTTTTATTCGTAGTTGTTGTAGTAGGTATGTATAATTCACTCGTACGTCGGCCGACAAAAAAATAGATGTAGGTTGGTATTAAGCTACACACACGCATGATACAGTATAATATATAGAATATATGTACACAGGAGGGTTCGGCGAGCTTAAGCGCGTAGTCGGTCAAAGGTAAAAAATTGTCGATTGGCGTATATATGGTATATATATATATAAATATAGAATTGGTGTGCACACTACGATATGGGGTTGATGTCGGGACAAAGGGGAAAAATAGCAGTCGAAAGGGTTATTTTCAGAACAGAAATACATATTGTTACATAGGAATATACAACACAACTACACTCTATGTAATAATATAATATACATAAATATATTACGGGGAGGAAATGTATATGTGTATATGCGCGGGTATATATGAATAACAATAAAATTGCGCTATATCACGCGATTGACGAGCGCATGCTATAGATCAATTAAGCAAAACTCGGGGCAAAAATAAATTCGAGGGACTTGTACATTTCGCCCACCCATTCGCTCGTGAAATAGGTAGTTCTTATTACACACTTCTTATGTTGGGTACAACTTACATACGTACACATATAAAATGTCCGGATTATTATTATTTTATGTATGTCGTAGCAATAACAACTAAAAAAATTACGCTGATGACGCCTACTTCATATTATAGGTTATACAGTTTTGTTTTTTTCTTATTACACATAATTTTCCACGAGCTTTTGATATACCAACAAACTGTTGTTTCCTTCGTGGAGCATATGACCACGACTATTTTTTCGCTGATTTTCTGTGCATAATATGTTTTCCTGTACAATACGGTTATAATACTGTATTAAGTACTTATACCCCGCATGCATAGGTAATCGTGGTTCGTGTGCTAATTTTTGAAACATTATTAATAGTATGATATATTATCTTAACCTAACCTAATCAATGCCGCAGTTTTTAAAACGTTATCTACTATTACGTACACATACATACATTAAACTGAATTACTATGTAGTAATCATATTTTTTACTGAAACGTAATACTGTATTTGTATAAGCTATAGTTATTATATTATACATCAATATGTTTAGTATATTAATGATTATTGTTGGTGAAGTACGCTTGATGTAATATATATGTATAAATTGTAAAATAATGATGTTCGAAAGTCAATCTGACAATTTAATAAATGTATTTTTTTTAAACTTTTATCCTTCGACCATTATGCCGCTTTTGAATTTGAAATCAATTGACGAGTTCAAAATCTATCGCACTATTGAAATGTAACGATGGATTCTTGCGCACGCGAAATGTAGGAGTAGGAGTATTACATGTAATATTTTTTAATAAAATAAAATAGAAAACTATGCAAAAGATATTCTTATACGCCGTGATTATTAAAAAAATAATAGTTCAAATACATGGTGCGTTGGACTGCCGTAGTATTTTAATTAATTAACTAAATTACATGTATTTTAATGCGGTCAATATTACCGATTTTTGTTTTTCGTGATTTGGTAAACTTTTAAACTCGTTTAAAGATAAATTCTATGTAACAATGGCCATCATAGATATATACTATTATTATTGTTATTACGTTCAATGGAATTATTTCTGCGATGGTTTTACGATTTAACGTTTTCAAGGTAAAAAAAAAAAGTAATAATATTTAGGTATACACACAGTTCGCTTATTAATTCATTAGGATAACGTAGATTATAACATAATAATAACGTTTATTTTAATATTACATATGTATATAATACACATTACACATCATATAGTTAATTATCGTTCGCGTTACCACGACGGTATTGAAAAATGTCTGAAGACGAGTGCCCGTTTGACAGATAATAATTATTTACACGCCGTTTTGGTCTTGACGAACGCGTTAAACGTTCCGCGTGCACACGCGCGCGCCGCGCACGTCACATCATCGCGGCGCTCCACTAAACGGCCGACGACTGCCAACCGCTTTTCGTCGCCGGACGCGCGTACGCCTCTCAGCGCGCTGGCGTTTCCGCGTCCGTGTTCCGACGGCAACTACACGCGCGTTTTTTCTCTCTCTCCCACCGCCCGTTCGGTGTCGGCCTAAAATCGATTTTCCGACTAATCTGTGCCGCACTAATTATTATTGTGATAATCGTTCCTTGCCCCGTCTCGGTGTGCGCAGCGTTGTCCTGTGCGAGTACGGCAGGCCCACGCAGCGCGTCCGACCGTGATTCATCGGTTCCGTCGCGTAATCGCCACTCATACCGACCGGGCGCGCGCAACAAAAACGCGGTCTCGGGACGTACAACGAACGTGGTACGTGTATTATAGGTATCGGTATAAACGTATAAGGTTAGATAGGCGTTTCGACGGGAGAAATCCGATCCGTTTTCTTTAAACCACTTGTTAAACGACGACGACGACGGCCACGGTGTGAGGTTCTAATGTTATTATTGTCGTTCGTCAGGGTTGGTAAATGGCCATATTTTATATATTTCGATACTCGCGTACGCCCTCTATACTCGAACGCGTGCTCTCATTCCGAAATGTAAATCGAAAATCCAATAACTTGCGATATTATTACGATTTCTATTACGTTTTCAACGATCGACTTACGTACAGCGTCCAACGTTATAATGTATTATACTCGAGTGCGTTTTTTACAATTCATTATTATTACACTTTTATATGGTTCAAAAAAACAACCATTGAAATTCATGTTTTATTGTTTCCCTGCAAGACTATAGTTTATATTAATAAGTGGGTAATTATGTGCAATGTAATAATCTATCGTTTTGTTGTTAATAGACGATATGCGCTTCTACTACTACTACTACTACTACTAACTAACTTTGCTTCGTTAGTAATATTTTAGTCTTAGGTATTTCTATCCAACGAGATAACTTATAAAATTATTGAACGAATAATCAACATAAACGGGAAACATTTAGTGTGAATTATATTTCTTGTAATTTTAATAGAAATACGTTGTTTGTATACGATACCAATAACAACCAATAACAATATATAAAAAATAGTGAATACGCTTTTAATAAGATTTTAATATTTTCTAAATAAATTCTAAGAATTTTATAAAGCTTATTCAATTGTAGTCTGGTTAATAATAATAATAATAATAATAATAATAATAGTATGATAATTTTGGTAAAATATAATAACGAACAATGCATGTCATGTACTGAGTACACACACACCCACATACATATGCATATACATACAAGTATAACTGTTATCAATTTAACTGACATTTTTGCTACGGTTCCATGAATAGTTTTATTTATTAATTAAAAAAAAATAATAATAATAATAATTATAAAAACAACTGAGAACAAAAAAAAAAAAACTTTAAAATGAAACACTTATTATAATACAATATTTAAGAAACAACAATATTTTAATCTTTTACCCACACACAATAATTGTGTTCAAGTATATTAAACATTAGTAGTATTGCCTACCTAATTAGCATACATGAAATCACGGATAAGTGAATATGAGATAATGGAAAAGTATACATTTCGATAGTGCGATTTTTACGCAATATTGTTGAAAACCACGAAATGTGTTCGCGTGTACGAGAGAATGTAGCCGAGTGGCAGCGGCGAGCACGTGCAGTGCACAGTACACGTTGTGAATGAACGGGGCGCGAGAACGGGAAAACGCGCGGAGGAAACAATAATACGGGAAAACCCGGTAACAGGTGGTCGGCCAGACGAACAGACGCACACAGTTGTACTCAATAGGCGGCATGAATGGCGAGCGAGACAGAAAGACAGAGAGTGAGTGAGAGAGAGCGAGTGAGAGTGAGCGATGAGGCAGGAGAGCTAGCAGTGTCTCTTCGACGCGGCGGCGCGGTGCGATTCCGTTTCCATTCCGAATGCACCCGCACGCGCGCCGCGCGTCACGCCGGCTGTGGTTTTTCGCCATTTCATTTCCAGTCCGACTGCCGCAGTCAGTCGAGCAGCGCTCGTTTTCCCGCGGCCAACTCTGTCGCCGTCGCCACCGACGCCGCCGTCTGTTGCCGCGTAAACTCCGCGAAACATTTAACAACAACTATTGTTGTGTTTGTCGCCGGTGCCATATCAGTGTGCTGCGAATACAAATTGAAGACGCCTTAGAAAAGAAAAATTTTGCTCGACATAACACTTGTGTATTTATTGAACATCCGCTGATCTATAAGATAACCGAAAAAATAAATTAAATTTGAGCACTAGGTAAATTTTTAAAAGATAAGCAAAAAATAATTACGAAACGGAAAATTTTCAATTTTAGATTTTAGTTTTAGAGACTCTTTAAAGCTTACGTTGCAATCCCTGCACCCCCGTTAAACCTGGTACTGGTTGGTGGTTTTTTCTTGGGAGGTTCACGTGCCGCTTTCCTTCTCGTAGGTCACACTTTTGAAATTTTGTTTGGTGACGTTATTGTTAGTGCGAAGCGGAAAGTTTCAACACGAAACTCTGCAGGCGCTACTATTACAGCTCTCTCACCAAAACTGTCGACATAAAACAATCAGTATGAGCTTTTGCACACATCAAAACACAATTTACAATTGTTCAAAGCAAAGTAAGAACGTATATTGGATTGACAAGAATGTGTTCGGTTTCGTATTAATATGTAATAACTATTACATATAATATATAATATTAATATTATAGAAATATTATTCAAATGTTCATGATTCAAAATACAAATAATTGGTAAAATTGTTTTTTTTAAATTTCCCCTGCATATGTCAACACGCCACTGGCTGCGTGCATTTACGAATATAGTGGCAGAGAATTTTTTTTTTACGCATATTGAGTAACCGTATGTCATGGGACATTTGCTTTTCCGTTATCAATTGCGATGATAATAATAATTTCGTCAGCCAGTATAGCATATCTGTACGACCGACACAGTTCTCTGCAGTATTATTTTAAAGTTGTACACTTATCTGGGTACAGTAAATAAATGGCATCACGACATTATTTATTATTTAACGTAAAATTGTTGTAAACGTGTGATGTTAGACGAGAAATGGGCGCACTAATAAAATTCAATACACGATGTACCGTAACGACTAGGCGAAACATTCCGTTTTTCGATGTACGCATATTATATATTGCATATACGTTACATTATTTTATACATATATTTGCGTGTTATATTTAATTTGGGTGACAGTGGAAATCTTATACAAATTTTCAATTGCACTTAAAATGTACATGTACCTATATACGCTTAACTTGCATTATACACTGTACAATACATCAATAAAAATACGAGTACGTTGCAGTACTTACCTTAAACGCGCGTACATAGTACTTATATTCATACATGTATAAGTCTGTATTTTATTCACAACACAATGTATTTTACATGTTATATGTGTACGGTCTTCAGAACAACAGACGGTCATCGTCGTCCGGAGGAGAAATATATTATTATTTATTTTTATGTACCTACTCACTCACACACTACTACACACATAATAGCTCATGTGTACCTGTAGCGTTGAAAGTACACTCCGTGATAATTAACGTTTTACGGTTTTAATGGTAATAATGTACGTGTCAATTATATTATTATTATATTATTCAACTAAACAATAATAGTGTTATATAGGTGTATTGAACTCGGACAGTATCAGGAGATTATTAAACTGCTGTTGACCGGTAAAAAGAGTATTTGAGGAATTGAACCTGAAAGACAGTTATTTGAGTCGGTGTTTATTTTTCATTCGCTTTTATGATTGAATAATATGGCTAAATATTTAAGCGTATAATATACTACATACAAACGCGCAGTCTTTTTTACGAGCGCGTATCCGTTTCTCTTTCGCGAAAAGGGTTAATTTAAAAAACGGTACAGCTGTACACTACGTCTTATACAATCCGATTACTTGAACGTTAATGCTTTGCGAAAGAGGGTGAAATAAGCCTTTTTAAAAATTCATCGTTTTCCAGGGTTAGAAGCGCCATTAATTTTTTTTTTTTATAAAAAAAAATTACAAGATACACTCAAGGTTTAACGCAGCGCACAGCAATATTTTATTCTTTTATTATTACTGTCCGCATTAAACCGCTGGTATTAAAATTGCAATTTAACACACATTTCCCAGATACATGTAACACAAAATCATAATATTTTCATCTATACCTACATGTTTGTGAACTTTGAGTGCATTTTGCGCATTAAAATGGCCGATATAGAATCGGACACAATCAGTTCGTAATATTTGTCATCGGTGGTCGTATAGCAGCAGTGATATGTAGTGGAGTCCCCCCCATATTTTATCTCCGAAATGTCTCCGCCTCTATACCATCAGAGTACAAAAGCGGATTACCATGTCTATTGTGCCAGTGTGGAGACAAAAATAGGACGACGCCATGTTCGAAAAACGTAAATAAAAAAAATTACTCTTTATATATTTCAATGCTTTCACACACACACAAACACACACACACACACACACACACACACACACACACACACACACACACACACACACACACGCATACAGGAAAATAGACAGTAGCAGCAGCAGTGGTAGCAACCTGAAAACACGTAGAACATCAATGATGGTCGGAACACAGTTGAAACGTAAAAAAAAAAAAAAATACAAAATGTGTATTTCTCGTCTGACTGGCCGCGTAACAATAAGATAGAGACACACACAAATGGTGGAGCATAATAATATTATATAATACGCTCTTCTCCACGGGTCCACTCGATAAAGGGGTGTCGTGCGTACTCGATACTCATCCTCTGATCGTGTTGTCCTGGTAAGACATGACGACGAGGGGTGGCGTAGAAATCGATCTGCCGTCGCCACATTTATCCCTCCGCGTCGTCCTTGTAACCCAGTTACGCGCGCCGCGTGTGCTCTGCAGCTCTCGTTCGGAAACAATATCAACACATCGTATTTATATACATACACTCTTATTGGGGGAAGACACACTATTATTTAACCGTACGTACTTATATATTATTTTATATTGTAACATACATTGCAGGCTGTGTACTGATGTATAGTATCCATCTATCCGTGGTTGCGAGTGTGTGTGTGCTTGTATATACAGCTTACATATATTTGTGTATGTGTGTGTGTGATTTACACCACTTGCGGCGCGTATGAATGCAACGAAAGGTCTCTCTTTTTTTTTAGTTTTTATGATCTACTCCCATTTATTATTATTATTATTGAGCATGGGTTACATTATATATACAAAACGAAAGCAGTAGCTATATACGTGTATATATATATATAAATTCGATGGTTATGTAGCGCAAAAATCGCGTGGCCCGAGGGAGTGGTTCACACAACGAATGATGGTTGGGATGTGCATGGGGCGGAATATTATACTAAACTGCAGAAAAAAACGCGTACACAGATAGTTTTAAAAAACAGCTGCACAGTATTTTATATATGTGTGTGTATAATATATATCTAAATGTTTACGAGTATTTTGATTATTCCAAATTTTTTTTAACCGTTATTCAGCTAAAAATCATTATAATATATTACGTATTTTTTTTTTTGGTGTGTCACCAACCCTATGTATAGATTTCATTTTTTCTTTTCAGATTTAGGAAATTATTTTTTTATTTTTAATATTATTAATCATAATTTTTGCAATATTATTGATCACCCGCCCAATGTTTACAGGAGACAACACCGCACCGCATGTATCGCCATTGTCGTATACTATCGACCAGTACATGTTTCCTATTTAAAACATTGACCGTTTATAGTTAAATATTTTCTTATTTTGTATAACAAAGTAACGAGTCTTCGTGTTAATATTTTTAAGTAAATAATAATAGAGAAAGTTTGTTAATTTTATTTCCATTTTTTAATGCGATTGCTGATTATTCTAACATTATGAATTCAACTTCACCACACAATCATTTGGTGAACCATTAATATTTTTGAACAACATAACGGAATTATGTATAAAATAAGTACCAGTGCTGTACAGGCATATTTTTTCTTTTAATTATTATAATTCATACAAATTAATTAAGTCATATTTTTATTGGTATGCTTAAATATATATATATATATATCTTTTAATGTTGTTAAAACCTTGATGTATTTATGTATGGATGCTAAGATGCTAATTAGTGACCGGATATGACTTGTATTTATATGAATTATCATTAATTGTATTGAAATAAATTCGGCAACAATCTAATTTATACTTCTCATATTTCAAAAGTGGTGAAATAAAAATCAAATTATATCTTGTCTTTGTGAGATTTGATCAGAACAATTGAAAAAAAAAGTAATATAATCAAACGAATAAAATTGTAATTACTATTATAATCGTCTATGATGAAGTAAATATAAATATATATATATATATATATGACTATAAAAGTATATTTAGCAATTTGTAAAATTTAATCGTCTCTTAAGATTTCGTTCGATGAAAACATACGTGGATATAATGATAATAATAATGAATGGTAATGAATACGAATAATAGTATAATGAGAATAATATAAAAACACGAGCAGATTAAATCTAGTCTATTGCATATTAGGTAGGTTTTTCATGTCCGCTGACCATTAATCGCAAAATCTTTTTTTTTTATTAGTATAATTGCAGATAGTTTTATTTTCTCATTTTATTTTAGTATGTGTCTTTTCGTTTTGAAACTATAATAGAAAATTACTTCTCGGTTATTGAGATATAATATACAGAGTGATAATTTTATGGTAAAAGTCTGTACGGATAACAGATAATCATACCATTTATTCACAAAAATGTTTGTTCACACCTGTAATTTCGGGATCAACTTTTTAAAATGATGCGTAACGATAATCTTGCGTAGTTTTTTAAGTTAAATTTTCATTTACTTTTGTTTTTGGTGATCCGACGGATAATAACAAAACATTAATCAAAATATTTTCACTGCTGACTAGTTTACGATATGATAATATATTATTTTTGGCATCACATCCCATGGTGTTATAGCATTTTATTAGTGGTGACACTATGCCGCCAAAAAAAGAAATTAGTACGTAAATATAATTTGAATAAAAATATTTTTCACACACAATATTGTGTATTGTGTACGTGTTTCGTATACGATAAACCTTATTGTGTGCGATGAGTACAGATATACGCGAATGATCAGTAAATATTATTTGAAAGAGATATCAAGTTCACAGACCGCGTCGTCGTATATTCGTCCAAGTTGTTTAATTACGGTATAAGTGTATGTGTGTGCATGTGTATAGAGTAGGTAATCATAATTAAAAAATAATAATAAAAAAAAATTGTTTGCTCGAATAACAACAATGTACACACAACTATATACTGGTACTGCTATATGTTCTATGCACACATACGTTATTATTAAATTATTGCTGCTATATATCTGCTATTCGTTTTCTATTGTAATGACACATTGGGCGTCGTATCATCCGAGAGAAACACACACACATACACACACACACACGCACACACACTTATGCACGCACCGAATATGCATATGCGTGTTTACAGTGTACACATTTAATTGCGAGTTGTACATACGATTCCCATCGTACGAATGCAAAGGAAACGTTGTTATACGTCGGACAGCAGTAATCATAATAATAATGATAAAACACCAGTTTTTTTCTTTCATTTCGTTTCGTTTCGTTTTAATAGACATTTGTAAGAGAAACACTAATTAATCCATACGCTAATTAAACTGGGTCCAATAGAACAGTATATATATATACGGTATATGTGTGCGTATAAACGAACTACACGCGCACGTCTTGGCTTGGCACGATAATTGCATGTGTTTACCGAAAAATGGTAATTATTACCGTCGTCGTGCGGCTTAGATATATAAAAAATATATATTCTGCTATGTCCGTTCGTCTTTCTCTCTCTCTCTCTCTCTTATAACTGACATCATTCGGTCGGTCGTTCAAATAATGTTATTGTTTAAAAGTAGTGAAAAAAAACATCAAAATTTCTCTTAATATTATAACCGTTTGTAATTGTATATTTTTGAAATTAAAATATTCGAACACGAGTGAATAAAATATTGAATATTCACATTTTTATGAGAAACACGCGCCAAGGACGTGTATTATTCACATTTATATTGAACTAGACGATAATTTATTATGTTGTGTATACTATTCAGACGTTTTACTCGGGTTAAGTTTTTTTCTTCGTAAGATAACAGAATCGCGATTCAATACACATACTCGTAATACACGCGCGATCGAATCGAACGTAACCGAATAAGACGTGCGCGCTGCGTCGTTTACTTCTCGGGTCGAAATAATTTTCGTCGAGTCATATGTATAAAATAATCCGAACATTTTATCTTTGATTTCGACGTCGAAACAATAGAGAGCGACTGCAACGAGGCAACGAGTTGTGACGCAGTGTGGGGGGGGGGGGAGAACTTATCGCCGTGTAAACCTCGGGCCAGTTGGTTGGTTCACGAGCGTAGATTTTTTTTTTACGGGATGACAATAATATTATATAGTCGTACGCGCGCGCGTGTTTTACCACCCGATGGTTTTTCTCCATTAACCTCATCATAGGTGTTACAAACAAGCGCATACACATGTGCATGTACAACGTGTACACGAGTTATCACATGGTATGTCATCGTCGTTATCAATGCAAACAAATCTGAAACGTACGCGATTATCGCGACGAGCACTGCATTCCGATTTCTGAGCACGACGAAAATCATAAAACTGCATAAATAGACGATCCGGAATGCAATGCAACGATGCGTTTTCCGAAACTCACTGAAAGATTGATATCCACGCGAATCCGTTTTAGCGTCGTACGTACTATGTCCAGTGCCGTGTAATGCCGTCGGGGGCACACATATTTTGCCGCCTCATAGTAGACATGAATGTATGATATCGAGAAGTACTATAAACTATATATATAGTTAATAGGGTTGATAAGTATTATTTTTATTTATAATTAGTATTTACTACAACTGTACTTCTGCAATATTATATGTATAGCCGTACAAGTATAAACAAATAAAATTTATTATAATTAAAAATATTTTTCATATAATACTTAAATCTTTTAACATTAAATTGTATAATACATTTAATAACTGACGGAGTAATTGATTTATTACGAAAAATCAAAAAAATGTTTGAAAAATTGGTATACAAATATAAAATATTTTTAAATTTTGCCGCCGAGGGCAAATGCCCTCATTGCCCCACGTCAAACACGTCCCTGACTATGTCTAACGATTATATTGCACTAAAGGGTTAAAACACTCCTGGACGGTCGATGCGAACAAATACGTTGGCCGCGGTAGTTTACTGGCAACGGGTTTTAACGGCCCCGTACAACCGCCGAACACCGTAGCGTTTGTTACGCGCGCGCGCGCGTGGGGGGATGATTCTCGGGGCCGCGGCGCACCGGGTACAGCGCCCGTGTTCATCAGCTCCGTCGCGGTTCGGCACAGTTGGTCGGACAAGCAGTCAACAATCGTAAATCACGTACGCGCTGGCGGCGGATAATTAACATCGGTGTACGGCGAGCGCACGGTGTGTTAACAGGGTCCGGTCGGGCACCCGGTACGATGTTCGGCCGTGCAACGGGGCCGAGGAAACGCGCGGAAACCGCGACGTTAAGCGAACTGTTATTTCGTATTGGGCGCGTATGCGATATTGTAGCGCGGGAAATGTTATACGATCGCGTACCGCGTGTTTTCACCGATTTTTTACATAATTCGCGTAGAAAGCAGATAAATCGAAAAAGTGGTCGTCCCGCGGACACGCACGACTCTCGGTATTATTACAATATTTATTATTATTATGATTGTCATTTATTTTTATAGATCACGGTTGTCCGCCATTGTTCTACATATATTTATATATTTACAAAATAAACACCGCAGTAATATCTATGTAATATTTGTAATACGAACACGTGTATGACGAACGTTAATATTTCGTATTACACACACACCACACACGTAGTATAATCGTATTAGTAAGAAATCATACGTAAAAAGACATGTACCGCGCTTTCCCGGGTTTTTTTTTTCTAGAAATTTCACTACGTCCTATCACGTAGTCGATCGCAATCAAAACATACACATAACCGTCGTTATTCCGCTGTCCTTGTTGTGTTATATTGACGTAATTAAATCGAAATACCTGTAGTGTAAATTTACGGTTTTTAAGTAAAATCAAAATATGCACGCTTGTTTATTTATGTATGCGAATACGAAATCGTCGAGTAAAACGGAAATAATTACAGAAATTATATAGCTACAGAACATTCGGTCATATTAATATGCACAAATTATGTTGCTTTTCTCGAAAATCGATAGGTGCAAGAAATTTGATTATTATTATTCCATCTCGAGTGATAAAAAAACAATTATTATTACCATTATATAAGTATATTTGCACAATAATAAAAAATATTTAATACGGAGACATTTGTATAGTTAATGTAGATGTATTGAAACTAAACACATATCAACTACGTAGTTCTGATCACATTAATTTACAATTAAACACTAATCTCGTTTTATGTTAATTTCATACATATATTTAAATGTCGTTTTAAAGCCAAGAATTTGTGTGGGCGATATATTTTATACCCACGACATTTTTACGTACGTATATATATAACGGCGACGATATGTTTTATGGCACAAAAACAATGAGTGATTTAAAATAATTAATTATTGTTAACCGAGAATAATTTAATAAGGATGCAACAATAATATTATTGTCCAAAAGTATTTAAATATTAATATAATTCTTAAACAAATCTGATAATACTGTTTTATACATTCCAAAGAATATTTAGTAGGCGTTCGCGTCATTATGGGAATAATAATAATTTAAGCAAAAGTTATAACAGTTAAAATATTTAGTATTATTTTAACTTTTTTTTTTTTTTTATGATCAGCATTGCGCGAGCTAAATTATTTTAATTCTTCAAATTATATCGAGTATAAAGTGTTTGCATTATTTAAGATATTATAGCGCACCCGAACACCGTTTCTTTTGCATTCTTACAGCGTGGTGTTTAGTATTGTTTTAGCACTTAATTTAATATCGATCTGGTTTTTTTTTCGATTGCGTGCGTTTTCTTCATAAAATTTAAAAAGAAAAAATCACCAGCACCTATTATACTCCACATGCCGTCTTCGGCATGAATTTCAATCGTTTGGAAAAATAACTGAAAAAAAATTACCGAAAACCGGTTGATTAATTTTTGCGTCCGAAAATCTTCATTCGTTTTTTTTTCATATATTTAAAATCACATTTCATCAGGGTTTCGTAAACGTTCGCGTTGTCAATGATAATATCGTAACGGAGAACATGAATCGCATAGTAGCCCACGGGTATGTGCTCTGGATAGAATAAGTGAACGGACATCGCGTGACTGTCGGTGAAACGATATAAAAATCACGAGTTAATGAAATTATTACCGAAAAAAAAAATAAAAAATAAAAAATAAATAAAAAAATACCACATTAAAACATGGCCTCGCGGGGACTGCACGATCTACTACTACAACGGCAAGCGTGTTGTCATTCGGTTGACGTTTTAGGCGGTCTGAGAACAAACTAGCCGCCGTAGTGCCCGGCAAACCTATGATTATGTGCTTAAAAAATTATTTGCTCCTTCGTGTGCCGCCTCGTTTCCTCACGGGTACAGGAGAAAGAGAGTGAAGACACGCGTGTTCGACGGCTGGTGCGTAGTAGTAGCGTTCGTCGTTGAATAGGAACACCGAGCACAAAAGACACATTTCTCAGTGGATTCGAAACGCTCCCGAAAAATCGTTGTGTTATTAATAAAATGTTTGAAAAAAAAAATGATAATAATACAAATAAATAAGTAATATAAATAACACGCGTGGTAATAGTAATAATACATATGTACACACCGAGGGACCACTTCAAGCCCCGCCGAAACGCATTAGTACAGTGCGCGTCGTCGCTATTATATATATATATATATATATACCTGACCAATTAGTTATGGGGAATCCGAGAGAGCCCCGGCAACAAATATACCATGTATTATTGGTATTGGTTCAGTTTTATGTGTGTGTCCTTGTTGCATTGCTGCGTTATTATTATTATTAAGATGACGGGTTTACAAACAACGAGAATAATAATAATTTATCAATACGTCAATGAGCACAGGCGTTTGAGAGAAGATGAAAAAAAAATCGAAACGAAACAAAACAAACCGAACGAGCACGCATCGTCGCCGTACGAGAGAGAGAGAGAGAGAGCGAGAGCGAGAGAGAGAGAGAGAGAGAGAGAGAGAGTGAGAGAGAGACCGTGGTGCGCGTGTGCTGCAGGAAGAAGAACGGTGTGATATAGCGGAGAAAAAAAAACCTCTAGTTGTTCGAAATTACTTATCGGATACGCCGTGTCTCGGCGGGCTCTCTCGGGTAATTTAAAAAAATAAATATTGTTACAGCCGCGCGAGTCCGTGTCTATTTGTTATCATTCGTCATGCGTGTTCGTCAAAAGAACACACAATATATATGTATGTGTGTGTGTGTATATAGTACATACGTATAGGTAATATTAATAATAAATAATAATGTTACATT
Organism: Sipha flava; assembly: GCF_003268045.1. Taxonomy (NCBI): domain Eukaryota; kingdom Metazoa; phylum Arthropoda; class Insecta; order Hemiptera; family Aphididae; genus Sipha; species Sipha flava. The sequence goes on along the minus strand of NW_020271755.1, from coordinate 804,504 downwards.
ATACACGTCGATGTTACTCGTTGTTATTTGCTCGTCGAAAGGCAATCGCGTATTACGCCCGTTGTAGTACTATTATGCGCGTACGTATAACACGTATTATTATAGTTGTACCTCTGCTGCACACGAACAACAATTATTTAGCTGACGTTTTCCAAATTAACGCCCCGGGACAGTGGCGGTCGCGTCGACGTCTCCGTGCGCATATGTCCTGCACGTACTCGAATGGTGCGCGTCTAATATCTGTCCGTTCTTATTTTTTTATTGTTATTGATCTCTGCGCTGCTTCGTGTACGCAAATACGGTACACATATCTAATATATATATACCCGGGTTGTTTTACGTGATCCGTATTGTAACGTGCACATAATCCCGCATTGTGCCCGCCGCCGTCATACGGATCATTTTCTCACGTGCGTGGATAAACGTTGACGGTTGTTACACGGTAAAGACATTGTATAAACAATAATAATGTACGAAGAGGAAATATCGCGGTCACTATTCGACGGGACGGTAAAAAGCTAACATCGGCTTGTCCTACGTAATTTATATGTATTACATCGATGCGTACGCGCTGTAGAAAAAACGCGCGGTCGGAACGCGAATCACAGCGCCGCGAACGTTCCTGGTCCGTATCAATAGCGTGCGTTTTACATTATAATACGCGCGTACTTTTCGCATGAAAATGTCAATTTCGCGAGCCGCCGCCGCAGCGGACCGAGATTGATTTATTGATTATAATATAGTTTTCCCCTTTGTCGTTTTATGCGAATGTTTGTGTTCGGGTCTAATGACTAAGAATTGTGAATCACAATATTGTCCGTCTGTCAGTTACGTATGTACATCATGTACGTCTGTTATCGTTATAATGAACACGAGTTTATGCGATATTTGTACGTATCGACGTCTGTATTCAATGCTTGAACTGTATGTGTCTTTTAACTATTTTATATTTTTATAATATCGGTGTTATGAATATGTATATATGCATACAAATACATCCAATAAAATATTTAATACGAGACGACTGTCCTAACTTATATGCTGATGTTATTAAATATTCGCTGTACAGTTGTTGAATGGCCAAGGTCGAAAACGCAATCCGTTCGTGTTGCCCGGGTATCGTAAAAACAATATATTTTTTTACCGCTGACCTTTCGAACGTTACGCGATTACGTTTCGGGGTTGAGACATTTTATTGTAACATAATTGTTGTTGTCTTACTACGTATTCGACAGTTATCTCGCGCTCCAAATATTAAGAAACGCAATGCGCGTACTGGATGCCATGTGTCAATTAAGCTTATGTAAATTTATGTACACAGAGATGGATTTATTCGCATATTAACATGCTATTGACGAATAATATTCGTTTCGTATATTAAATTTAAAATTTTAGATTATTTCGAATTTCAGGCTCATTTGTTTAATTCATTTTAGTGGTGGGAAAACATTAAACTCGCACACATATAAATATTTATTATGTAGTTCAGTACGTCAAATTCGAATCCTAATAATCTTGATTTAATCGAGGATGGCGGGCAAGCACTTATGTTCAGCCCTCGAAAAATATCGATTCTTATCAGTAGTGGGTACATTTTGTTAGACAATGTTGTAGCGACGATGAGTACGGGCAATTACCGGGCGTACGAGTGTCTATACCGAATCAAGTTTACAGCCGTCGATAGGTTGTAATGAAAAATCAAGTATAATTATAATGTATTTATATATACCTAATAGATACTGTATTATAACGGGTTGGAATCGGTCTGCGCGCGATCCGTGTTCTTTCGATTCGCTCACCGCTATGCGTAACACACGCGTTATTTCTACATACACGCACGCACACGTATACAAAATATTTGGACTGTTATTATTATTTCATTTTTTTTTCCTTTTCATATTCCGATCGATAAATATATTTTCCACGCGTAATATTTCGTTGTGTTCCTTATAATTTATAAACTTTTCGGCTACCATATTAATTTCTTCTTCTTTCTTTCTCGCATCTCTCTCTCTCTCTCTTTTTTCTTACATAATTGTTTATACATATTATGCTCGTATACTAAGCTGCTTATGAACAACTGTCACAAGCAATCCTAAACATGCACCGTACGCGCGTGCGCACGTATATTTTTGCGTCAATGTTCTATGCATATGCAAGCGAGCACACAGTACAGACACGAGAGATGCGAGAGCTAAGATTTTCGAAAACTACATTCTTATTATATTATCGTTAATATTAATGATACATACATTGTAATGTGTCGCCGACCGTTTTCATCTCGAGCCCGAGCACGCGTATTGACCCGCCGGCAGTGTTACACCTGTTCCATAATACTATACGCTCAATTGTGACCGATATACCTGTGTAAGTATACGCACACTCATACACACGCATACGTGTATAATACAAATACACGTATGCAATGTAATATATGTCGTATGCATATTTTTTACCCGTACAAAACCCACCACGGAGTTATTGCTTTTATTAATATTTTCTTTGTATTATTATTTTATTTCTTTTTCTATCTTTAATTCTTTTTCCATTCAATAATCGCAACGTATCATTAAATATTGACGTCCGAGCGCAGGTCCGACTGGTGGACGTGGATGAGTGCGGGGTGGCGAAGAGAAAATAAATATCGCGTATACTGTATGAAATTATTCCGTTTGAACAATAACAAAATAATATTATTATTAAATGTCTGGGACACGGTCGTCCGTCGCAAATTACTGTGTGCACATGAGTATAAGTAGTACGTATACGTTGAATTTTCGTCGTCTTTTTTTCTTAATTACTGTTGTGACGCAGATGAACGTCCGCTGCTCGTCGTGACCCGTTTTGCAAATAAATATAGACACCGTGGTCACAAAACAGTCGTAAAACACGTATTATTTTCTATTGTGATGTTCCGTTAACGCTGTGTACCTACGCGTAAAAACCGAACGTAATTTTCTTCGAGCACGCGCGACTGCTTGCCAAACGTTCATCCGTTGACGTTCGCAGACCGCAGCATCTGCCATCAGATTACGATTTCGTCATACCGATTCTTGACGATATCCACAATACACGAGAACACGTGGTGTAATAATATTTTTATCGTGTTGTTAATATGGTAATATTACAATAAATATATTCTTATTATTTTGGTGGAGACGGCGATTTTTTTTGTGATAGATGCGCGCTTCACCGTTGCGCTTTTTCATTATAATAATCAACCAATATAAACTCGTATGGACATATCGAGTGTATTGTGTCGACGGAAATATTTCTATCCATCTCTTTTACTCTCAATCAGTCGTTTTCGTCTTTTTCTCATTCTCTATACACACACACACATATCTATATATCTATATATATATATATGAGCACCTGTCATTGGTTTATACATTGCTTCACGTATTGGAAACGGCACAAATTTGTGGTACATGCGTATCGGACGACGCTTTGTAAATACTAACACAAATACATATACAAACACACACACACACTAACACAAATATACACATACATATACATATACGTAACAAAAATGTAATTCTATAGAGTCGGGGATAGTATTAGTTGTAGTCGTAGTAATATATTAGGTAGTGGTAGTTATGTATAGTAGTGTAGTAGAACTCAATCATATTATTGACTTTTTGTGTGACCAAGGACAAAGAAATCGGATTAACTCACATAAAAAAAAAAAAAAAAATAATAATAATAATAAATAAATAAATAAAAAAAAAGTGTAAAATACAAATACCTAAATGTATACGGTTGCACCGCTGTACAATGGAAATCGGGAGCGCCCAGAATAATTTCTATTAAAATTCTTGTAGATACTGCTCATATATGTGTTTTCACGTGTACTTGTGTACCTACGAAAATTGTTATATTCTCGAAGAACGGTATCCATTGTCTAATGTTTGAAAAACAAACAATAGGTACATACGTTTTTTCTTCGTGTAACCATCACTCTTAGTATTATTCTTATTATTTATTACTATTATATCTTAGTCATGATTGGAGGCCACTGAGGTTGAATGCCTCGCGGCTTTGACATTCAAGTCATTTGTCGTACGCATCATTCGTGTTTGAGCGAACGCGTGTAATTCGCCGGTTTAAACATGACGTTTTATCCTTAAAAAAAAGAAAAAGAATAATAACATCATTATTAAATGTTTTATAAATGTTTCTAAATTCAAATTAGTCTCTTTGGAAGTTTTCATATTTTTAATGTTTCCGATACATATATGTAATATAACAGTAAAAAGTAATAACAACAACAGCAGTGTGTACATTCAATATTCTTCACGATCGCGAATTCTTTTGATCCTTCCCGGAAATATTATTTGAAAATTTATTGTTTATAGCACTTCGCAGTCGTGGTATCCATACATTATTATAATATCTATATATTACGGTTAAAATGCGTTCCGGAGGTATATACACATACACATGTACAAACATTTGTGTGGAAACACAATCGAAATGTTCATTAGCCGTAAGAGTAATCATAAATCATAACGTAATCAATTGTTCTACGAGCGTTATAATTGTTTCGAAGTTTGATTGATGAATTCGTGTGATATTGAACTCCTCGCAACATACGGCGGTGGCGGATTGACATCCCATAAGGAAACGGCGGTCGTGGGTAATGACGACGACGACGAAGACGGTACGAACCGGTGCAGAAAAAACAAACAAATACGTCGAAAGCCTCGTGTGGGATGATTTTGGAAAAATAAAGGCGCCAGTGCAATTAAACGTTAACGATGTGTATGAGTATGCGTGTGGTGTGTTTTTCTCATTATACGCAGGTCGATGATTTGTTTCGCTTCAGGAGGCCTCAAAGTGTCCTTTTCAAGCAGACACCCGAATCATTAAACAAAAACAATATTAGTCTTGTACCTGCGCGCGGGGGCTTAAATAGAAAGAGAGTGAGAGAGAACGAAAATAATAATAATTATTATTGAACAGGGCAACTCGGATCGATTATAATACCTTCAGTACAAGAATATTATACACTTATATATATATACACGTTTAACGATCGGTCGTACTTTAATATACCTCTACTCTTTAATGTTCTCGATACAATGTAGTATATCTGTTTTTGACGAATGATGTACAACTCTATACGAAACGTCGTTCTGGGTCCGCCGGTTAAATAAACAACGTTTGTTGTATGTTGTACGATTTGTAATGGTAAACAAATAACGAACAATCATGGTCCGTCTGTTTAAAATAATATTATTCATAGGTCCAATACGTTGCTGATACGTACACGTAAATGTTCTCGACGGGTGTATTGTGTGCGCACAGTTTGTCCACAGATATATGTACATGTACACATTATTTCTACGTGCGCGAACCTCGTCGTTTACCGAATTATGTGATGAGGCGTTCCCGCGTTTGGAAAAATATTGTCCGTCGGGCGATTCTTCTCCACGTTGTGTGGTGCTGCGCATCTGCAATGCCGTATAAATCACGTTAGGAAAACGGTTATTCCGTGATTCTTAAATTCTACTTCAAGCGGAGGGCGAAGACGCCGAGCATATACACAATGAAGTCCGGAACACCCTAAAAACCTTAGTACCCTTCGTGTACTACACGTTAAATAAACGTCCGTAGCCTAGGTCCTGCAAGGACGTGTACTCTGCGATTGAAGATGTAAATCGTTTTTGAACAGTAATGATATTTGTATGCGTGCAAGCATGTAAGTTCCTGCATCGACTCGAATGGCTATGATTTTATTGGACAGTTTTCGAATTTCGTAGCACGCGATTCCTGGGTTCAAAGCGTACCGTTGTCGGGCAACGTGACGGGTTTACGCCGCGGCGCTGAAGAAGTCTCCGCGAACGGTGTGCCCGGATGATGAATGATTACAAAACAATTGTAAACGACCTGCGCGCACAGAAGAAGCGCCCGCCGAACTACAAACATTGTTTTTTCCATTTCGGAACGTCGGTCATTAACCATTCGGGTGGAATATCAAGACCTGACCGCGCGCGATGACACAACGTAATTAGAAGAACGGGAATACACAGCACACGTGGTACGCCGCGGCGGCAGACGGACGGGAGAAAAATCGGATTTTTACCACTCGTCGCTGCTGCTGCACGACCGACGTATCCGTTTCTGCCCACGAAATGACCTTATATTTATTATTGTTATAATCGATTTACTCCGGTAACGAACTCTCCGCGGTCATTATATTATATACATCACCAACCAGCGATTGGATTTAAACGGTCCATCCGCTCCCTGGTCGCTGCCATTCTCTCTAATTATTAAACGCGCATCGACCGCTCTCCGCGCATCATCTCGGGGCTCGCGTTCGTAATGTATGCAACGCTGCCTCGTTGACGTGTACACGTATTTCTATAATTGTAACGGACGCGACGAGCAAGTGCCCCGTACGCCTAGTCCGTGTCCACCTGTGCGCACTCGGCGAAACCCGCGGTCGTGTCTTCGTTTGTGTACGATCTCCGCCGCCGGCCTGTACACGCGCACGCACTTACGTTGCTCACGCGTAATACATCACACGGTGCACGTACACATCCCTCGGTCGAGATTCGTGAACGTTCCCCTGTACATACACATAAACATATGTAGCTTTCGTCTCCCCGTTTCGAATAAAACTGCAGTTATTGTGCGCACCCCCGCGTTTCAACGTTTTCAAATCGAATCCGCGCCGTTGAGTCACTGCGCGACGACGCACCCTCAGACTTGGCGGCTTCGTCGGACGCACAGCGTAGCCGCGATCGCGTTACGACGTGTACTTTTCTCACGACCGATGACCATTTTGTGTTTGTTATTTACATCTTACGTATCTATATAATACACGTGTCTATTATATTCCATTATGTTCGTCTTGGACACGGGGTTTTGCGTATATCACGCGAACGTGGTAATGTAGTGGTAATAATATAACACATACGCCGCCGTTTGTAAAACGTACGATGAACTTGTTTTTCCCAAAGAAAAATGAATTGTTCGATTATTAAAAAACGCGTTGTTAAAAACGTACTCCGTGGAAAATCGTTACGATACGTGCGCATGTCCAACGCGCACACGTAAATACATAAATATTAATATGTATTAATGTATGCACGTGTATAATAATACGGCTCGTGTATACAGTATGAGCGTGTATGTGGACGGCCGCAGTATCCGCGAATTACTAACGGTTGTATGTAAATGTTCGTGTATTATGCGTGGCGGTCCTCTTCCTCCCCGTATCATGTTCTCGTTGTGTTGACTTCGTATTACTATTGACCGTGTGTGTGTGTGTGTGTGTGTGTGTGTATGTGTGTGTGTGTGTGTGTTTGTGGGGGGGGGGACTTAGGAAAGAGCCGAAACGTTATTTTTTCGTTGTTTTTCCCTTTTCGTCCTTTTCCTACTCCCCGCGTTGCTCTCCATTTGCGCGCGTACTTTATATACTGTGATATATATATCGACGAATCGTTTCGGTCTGGAAAATTAATATTGCGTTCGGTCGGGCGCGAAAAAAAATGTTTTAATAAAATACACACGCGTGGATCCGTTCGTCTATAATTCAGAAAAGTATAACTCGTTTTGACAGGTGTAACGATATGTTTTAATAATAGTAAACGGATAGATACCGCGGTGTGTGATGTATAATCGTAGAAATATCGTGCGTTGTGTATATATGGGTTTTTATTCCGCCGACGAACGCGATCATCGGCGACGGCAATCTACTACGGTTTGTTTTTACGCTGTACACACAAACACACGTTCGGCCATAACAAATGTTCTTTTTACAAATTTGTTTTTTTTTGTTTTTTAAACTACTATGTATGTCCGAAAAAACGATGTTACCATATTATCGTTATCTCGTAATGAACACGGGCGATAACTGGTTTAACCCACGCGTTGTGCGTATGTCGGGCAAAACTGTTTACATTTTAAGTTACTCATCATCGTTATGACCACGACGACGTTACACACTCGCGAGTAGACCATTTATTTTTTTGACGAACAGACGAATTTCTGTCAATAGTTGTAATCACATACGAGTCCATTATTATTTTAAGTGGATTGGTGGTCCTGCGTGACGGTTGTTGCAATGTGTACTCGCAGCTCGTTTGATAGTGAATAATTATTGTTATAAAAAAAAATAATAATAATAATAATAATATTTCGGTTGTAGATTGCACGCGTAGGACAATAGTTCGACAAAACGTCAACAATCGATCACGTTGATCGATTTCAAAAAATCCGGGAGTACGCGAAAAAAGAAAAATATATAAATCCTAAAAAAAAAACTCATTTTTTTTACCATCGATTCATTGTCGTTACAGCTATTCGCGTACTGTATACTCACACATACACATCTGCTGCTGACCTTTGAGACCAATATTCTCTCCCCTATCATTTCGTTTTAATAGGCGTTCGACGTCATGACCTTTGCCACTCCACAATGATACCTTGACAGTATTCGGTAAACCGTGACTTTTTTTTCTCTTACCCACCATTGAATGATATTATTATTGTTCGTATTGCGTTTCTTTTTTCATTTTTTTTTTTCAAATCGAATAATGTTTATTGCTTTTTATTGACGTCCCAGTGTCGCGCGATCTAAATCCGCCTAGTCATTTTGGGGACTTGATTAACGACTCGCAATGACTTCGAGGGACCGTTAGGTGTACGTATCGTATATTATTGTATATAATACGTATGGTGGTGTGCTCACGTAAATTTAAAGCTATGATATTGACCCGATATTTCATAATTCGCTCGCGAATCCCATCATCCACTACGTGTACATATACGTGTGTATATTACGTATTCGTCGTCATCGCCACACATATAATAATAATACATTTACAATATTAATAATAATAATCATAATAATAGTTATGATAATGAGAATACATCAATAATATATTACATGATATAATAAGTGTGCACACAAGAAATTCAATATAGTTTAACTAAGTGCGTCGGAAGATCACCTGAATGAATATAAATATCGAACCAACAATTTTTCACCAACACAATATTCTAACCACTGTTAAACTATATCGAATTTCGGGTTTGCCTGTAGGTACTTAATTTGTTTTTTTGTTTTTTTGTTTTTTTGTCTTTTAATCTATTTTATTTTATAACCAATTATACACTTTAGTTAAACTATGTTTGGTTTCTTGTTTGCAGGTGCATGATGTCGCACAAGCCGACTGACAGGTAGGCAACGATTTGGATCATATAATGTTTATTTGCATGCATATACACGTACAACAACACATACTTATGCACGCACGCACGACACAAGTAATCAACTACGGTAAGACGTGTTTGCGTGCTACACCAACTATAATATATACATGGGGGTGTGTAAATATACTAGTCTCTGTGCTGGCTGAGTGAAGAAGGGCTTCCGGTATTAGGTTTTTGTAGAAATATTACATAGCGATTCAACGTCTGGAGCAGAAAAATCGTTATTGAGGCTTATAATTAAAAAAAATAAAAAATCCTCACCCGAAGGGGATGGAAAGAACAGGAAAATCTGAATCCGAACAAGAGATGGAAACATTTACACATTTTTTCGTTATTAAATGTCCGCATTTGTTTCTCGTGTCGGGTTTAAATTAACTCTTCTCCTTTCTTTCTCCTCCGCAGACGAAGGCTCTTCATTATTTAATAAGGTTATAAACACAAAGAAAAATATCTTTCTTTTTTTCTCCGCTCCCTTGTTTAATTAATTACGTCTGTTCTTCCGGCATTAACTTTTTTTTATCTTAAGAATTTTATTTTTATTTTTATTTTTTTTGCTTGTCGGATCAAATCCGTAATTTATTTTTGTCAGGTCGATTTCTATATTTTTCATATGATTTATTCGAAACGCTTAATCGGATTTATCATTGGAAAGACGTTTTGACAAGCTACGTTTTTATTTTTTTTATGTTCCCTAAGCTTCTATATCTACCGGATGTTATATTCGCCATTTTCACAGTGGGTTTACTGAGTCTTTATTGCATTATCCGTAAATAAATGTCGAATAAACGCACAACGCGGCCCATCATTTTGCCGTTCGAAAATATTGTGACAATTTGACCGGAACTATTACTGCACTACCGTTTTTATGTCGGAAAAAAATATCTATATAGAATAATAATAATAATAATACGTAATACTAGTGCACTGTACGTGAAATGACCATCGGTCGTTTTGCGCGGATGGACAAATCCGAATTTTTTTCCCCGCTTGTAATTTCGCACCTCTTAACCAAACCCCCACGGCGGACGTCCAGCACAAAAAGGGACCGGCCAAAAGTTCAACAGACGGTAAATAATTGGGAATAGAAAAAAAAAACGGTAAAAAAAAAAATACATATACGTAAAAAATATATGTATACGTAACGCCGGTGATGACGACCAGGACGACAACAACGCAAATATGAGCTCTGGTCACTAGCTGCAGTAAATGTGTGTGATCCTCTTACGTTTCACGGTCCAGATGACGAAGACCGTTGGCGATTTCGCGTTCGCACATTACGCGCGAATCCTAACACGCACACCGACGGCGGCGGGTGGCTGTACGCACCGTCACGTATCGGTGTCAACACGTAAATGTGGGCGGGGGTGGGTACGGTGAAGCCTAAACAACGCACTTAAACTGTGCCGACGGCGGTGTGTAATGTGAGTGTGTGTGTGTGTGTGTGTGTGTGTATGTCCACGCAATAGGTTCGGGACACCATGAAATTCGGAATGTATCACATATATAGTACATGTGCCTACGGACGAGAGAATAAAAAAAAATGAAATAAAAACCAGATGTCTACTCGTAAACCGAAAATAATACGTGTCCTCGCACGCCTTTTCGAGCACACACAACACTGCCTATTTATATAATATGCGCTCGTACATGTGTACACTGTTGTTGTGCACGCACTAATGGCATAGGTGTGAGTGTTATTCCATTTTGTTTCGTACGTACCCTTACGAAGCCGCCGCCGCCGCGGCAGACGTCTCTTTCCCACTCTTCTTATTTTCCCCTACACCCGTTAAGCGACCGCATCTTCTTTTGACGATCGTCGTACAATTCGCGCGACACGATAATATTATAATGGATACGCGACGAGGATGTTATGAACACCTATCCGTCTGTGGACGAGTGCCGCAGGGGTATAATCCGCGGACGGCCGAGGGCAAACGCATTTGGTCGGTATATGTACGCGTGTGTAATCCTTGGGTTTACGTGGACAGGTGTGTGTTTGTGTGTGTGTGATTCCGAAGAAAACGATACGATACTTATCGTAGAGATGGTGCGTACAGAATAAAAATAAATAAATAACACTTTTGGTGTTTGTCAGTATGTATTTGGGGACAGCTGTCAGTCCGGCGGTGGTGCAGTACTACTCCTCACACGTACGCGCGAGCGCATCACGGACCAGTTGATTTCTACGAGAATCCCGAGACAGCTTACGTGCCGATAGTCCCCGTGTATTATTTTCGTTTTTTACGCTTGGAGAACTAATACGATACTTGTGTAAATGTGTACACAAAAGAGACGCCGAAGTCTGTGAAGAATTCTAAATATTTCACTTCTCAGTTTTTGTCCAAAGCCTTCGCTCATCTGCAAACTGTAACATCATTTTTTCGACGCGAACTCACACACCTACGAGTGTATATCATATCGTTGTTCATAAATTTATCATATTTTTTTTATTATTTTCTTACTGTTGCAAGTATACAGGCATGATATTATACATAGGTGTATATGATGAGGTGTGTAACTCACGCGCCGTCAGTAATTTCAAACGCCAACGAATCATAATTATATTATTTTAATATCTTATCGATACCGGACACAGACCAGATTGGCGTAGGTCGTCGTCGTTGTTATGGTTGTAGCACAATGCATCGGATTACCGACGAGGGGAAATCGTTATCGACTGCGAGTTTTAATTATGTGTTGTACCACTGACATTTATTTGTTGTCTGGAATTTTAATTAGTCGCCTTCTCATTTGCCAACACCACCTCGACCGCTGCCACCACCGTTGTCGTTTGAACGCGCTTTCTCACCGTAATATTTCCATATAAAAAACTGTATTTTTTTTCTAGCAACTGCACTGTTTATTATTATCCATTATAATCACGAGTTCGCGCATATTATAATATACGCATGCGAGACACTACTCGACATGCGTTTTTATCGAAATAACGTAAAACCTGTGTTTACAATAATGTATTCCGTGCATGTGTGTGTGTGTGTGTGTGTGTGAGAGAGAGAGAGAGATAGAAAATAATAAAATTCCTCGTCGTCCTGAAATCACGTCTCTACCACTGCCGTCGCTTGCCGTCTTCGAATTCGTCGTTTCACGGTGTGGCCCATTGTTTAACCTTTACCGGTCGATGTACATAATCGATTTTTTTTCTCCCTGCAGTCACCCGAAGTAGATTTGATCCTATTATTATTTTTTTATTTATTTATGCTTTTTATTATTATTATTATTATTATTATACATAGTAGAATGATTTTTAAAAAAAATAAAATAAAAATAAACGCAGTGTCGTCGTCGCTTGAATAGATCCGAGCCGCCGAGAGAACAAATTGACCGGCGGCGAATTTTCCCGTTGGTCCAATCATTATTGGGTTCAATTGTGTGTATATGTGTGTGTGTGTGTGTGTGTGTGTGTGGCCACAAACGATTCGATCTCCTTTATCACCTCTGTAACGTTGTTTTTTGTTTAATATATATATTTATTTTTTTTATTATTATTTATACCTCTTCCGTTTGATTCGGTCTTTCTAGAATATTTCTATTAATAGGTGTAGTAATAATAATAGTAATAAAAAAATCACCGCGACAATAATGGCCGGCGAAACGATCACGTACCCTATACGTGTCGCGCATTGTCCTCTCGTCGCCGTGTATACACGCGCACACGCACAAATGGCCTCGTTGGCGACGCGTATATTTACCTATATACTTTTTTCTCTCAATTTGTTCTGTCTGTCGCCGCCTATTATTGTTCGCTGACCAATTGTTTAACGAAATTGATGCGCTATTTGTTTTGTTGACTCTTTTTTTTTTTTTTCTACATCCACCAATATTAACTAGTGCGGTTTCCTTTCTGTTGACCCCAACGTGCACGGTCGGCGACGGTCATCGCCAGTCGCCATGTCCAAACAACTCTCTAAATATAATAAATACGTATATCGGCGCATTGCGTTCACGCTGTATATAGAACTATGTATTACTATTACACTGCAGTCTGCAGAGAAGTATTGTTCCGATACGTTCGTTTTATTATTTATTTCTCGGTGTTATAGTTTCTTCCTTTTTCTTCAACTCGCCCTACCACCCTCCCGCCACCGCTCCCGTTGAGCCCTCTTTGCGCACTAAAAGCCGGCAAAACCGAAAATTTCATTAACGTCATTTTAAGGTGAATTTATGTTGTAATTTCCGTTGGCACATATACTCTCTGGTTTTATACGCACCCGCGATCGTCGCCCCGCCAACATCGTACCTCCTACGTACCACTGCCGTCACTGCCGACACAATGGATGTGCGTCGCTGCTAATTCTTTGCAACACCCTCCGCGCGAAACGCGGCAAAAGAGATAGTTTTTCCGGACGGCGAAAGACGAGAACGTATACACACTGGCAATAATTTACACGCACACATCGCCCAGAGAATAATATTACACGGTGCAATAATTATTGTTTTCGTTAGCATAAAGGCTTTACAACGAAAACGATTCGAAGGATTAAGTTTTAATTAAAACACAACCGTTTTACCACCACCACCACCACCACCACCACTACCACAACATTTCTGCCGACAAACTTTTCGTTCTTTTCTATTGTTGTTATGACATAATATGTTTTTAAGTTGTGTATATATATACTCTGCCGCAAAGCAGTTGGAATCGTATATGCGCGTCTAAGAGGGGCTACCAAGAATTCCTTTGAGCAGCATGTATGTGTGGATATACATAAAATCGATAGCAATAACAAGACACGCAAATGAACGCGAAAACTTTATGTTTTTTTTAACGTTGTACAGAACAACATGTGATAAAAAAGAAATTGATATTGTTATACAAAAAATAAATTAGTTTTACAAGTGATGAGTGACCGTATGAAAAGTGATGGTAAAACACCAAGACGGATCCGATTGCAACAGAGGTCAGCTATCGTATATCGTTGAAATAATAATAACGAACTAGATTGATTGCAGCTTATTGAAATTATCAAGTGATTATAATGGCTAATGAATCACATAAACGATAGGTTACATTATTTTATCAATGAATTAATACATCATTAAGTATCTATGTATTTCATTCTTATCTAATGTGGTATATTTTGTATTGAAAATAATTTTCCAGTCATTCACAGAAAAATAAACCGTATAAGGATATCGATACTGTACGTACTATGTATTATATATAGATTGACGTAATTCAAACGGATCAAGTTAATATATATATTTTATGCGTACAGTCAAAATGCTAATACGGTAAATTAACATCAATCAGATGTGAAATGGACTAAAACGTTAATATCTCCCTGAAAGGCCACGGCACAGTGGTTGAATCATAATTATATTTTAACGATTCCGGGCATTAGTCATTATGGATTGATGCCATGAAAATTATCTTAGCCGCTAGCGGTTCGAATTTATTGAATTTATTTTTTAAATAATTCTCGATGACGCGTGTACGTATAATTTTTATGCGTAATATTTATTCATACTTGAGATACCGTTGACATTTTACTTTATGAAAGCAATCGTTAAACTTATCGCTTAACGTAATACTTATAATAAAATATAATGATTAATGAGCAGTTACCTGGATATCGAGAATTGTCGCGGTATATTACCTATTCGTATTATACATGTATGAGTGTATTATAATTTTTGAAACGCTTAAATTTATTGTAAATATCCACTGTTAATGCATTATAATAAAAAGTATTGAATCACTATAAAAATGTTTTTTTTTAAAAAAAAACCAATATTAATCTTCAATTCGCAGTTCAAACGTTACATTTTTGCATGAAATAAATTAAACAGATGAAGTTTTGTCACGTTTTAAAAGTTTGAATATAAAACAACATGCGAGTTATATCAGTTCGGTGATTTTTTGTTCACGTGTATCTACTGCAGAACGTATTTATGTACCTATATATGAAATTAAATAATTCAAATAGGGTTGGTTTGTTCATCGGTAAGGTGATTAAGTCCACATAGGCAGCGGTATATTGGTTTTCGACCTTTAATTATTTATAATACCCTGTCCACGTCTGAAGGCCGGCCAAACAATTTGGCCTCCAACCCCCTATACCCCATAAGCATTTTCCCTTGCAACAAAACACTACTAAACGCGTAGTGAAATTCCCGTGCGATATACACACATACGCATGAACATACACACAGACACACTTGCGCTCGTGAACAACGTTAACCGAAGATGACAGATATATGATTATGAAAGGATGCGAATCGGAAGCAAATACGGAATGAAATTACATATGCGTTTTACGACTAATGGAACACAACAAAGGCTCCCTAGTATATATACTCTTTCCTCCGCCCATACCTCCGGCACCACGTGACCCTTTTGTACTCATATATATATGTGTATACGAATTAATTGCTGGAGCTTTTAGCGATTCTAAATGTGACGGCGCGGGGTCACCGGAGATAGGAATAAGTGGAATGGGCGGAGGAGAAGGAAGAAGAGGAGATGGACGAAGAGGGTTCGACAATATCAGGTTTTATATATTATTACACAACGTTGTACTTACACACATACGCACATAAATATAAAATTTTATATTTAATCCATACGTCGATTTCGAAGAGTTCCAATTATAATTTCGTTGTTGTGTTGGCTGTTTGTGTACGATAAAACAAAAAAACTAAAATAATAATAATAATAGTTACCAACTCGAATAGTCGAATGTCGCTGTAAATAACAATCCATAATCATACGTCCGTGAAATTATTTTTAGGTATTTTTTTTTCATTATAATAGAATTCGCCCTCATCCGCGTGCACGTTGGTCGTACAATAAAAATAATATTTATTTACCTATTATGCATATCATATTTTCACGCATCTGGAGCCGGAAAAGTCCGTGTGATAATTCGAATTAACAACGGTGTTGACCGGACGGAGGTGTAAAAAAATAGAACATGTAAACCACTCATATTCAACTCGTTAGTCGGCCAAAAAAAAATTCTAATTAATTAAAAATCAATAAATTTTTCACGCGCGCTCACCAGCACACACCTGCGACCGGTAGTCGTTTTTGTTTCATGTATTTGAGGAAGTCGATTTTTTCGTTCGTCCTCTATTCGTCTTGATGACCGATCGAAATCAACCGGCGTGTCGCTAATAATTATTATTCTGTCCTCGGATTATACTTACCCTCTCGCGCGTATCATAATTAAAATAACGCTGTGCAAGGATGCAGCGGGGTGAATCATATCCCGCATTTCTCGTTGGACATTACATTCATGTGCATTATATCTTTGTTGGGAAATTTTCTTTAAAAAAATAACTTGTGTTCAATCCTCTTTCCTTTTGTAAAAATAAAATCCGTTCCTGTTCCTTTTAATTTTTTTTACGATCCAAGCAGTTATCGATTATATTATTTTTAAGGAGTCCCAATTTTTTAACGAAATTGATTTGGTTTATTTTTGCATCGTTTTTACCACAGTTATACAACCTTATTACTATTTTATAATCAAGACTAAAATTCAGTAGTTATTATTAAAAATAACGTGCGTTTCTTTTTTTTTAACGGAAATTTGGAATAAGTAGGAGCTTTTTCTGTTCTTCGATCCTATATTTTAAAAGGTATGCGTTCCTTCCCAACACCGGTTTTAATACATTTTATTACTACTGCGTACAGTACTGAGCAATTAATCGCAGTGCGCAGAAGCTTTCCGTACCTGGGATGGTTTACAATTGGAAATCATAATTATTATTATTTTCATTACATAACTAGTAAAATAATGCACGGCGTGCTGCGAATCTTATTGCGGTGTGCCGCATAAAAGAGCGCAGAGCGTACGCAGTGTAGGTTGCAGGGCGTGCCAGGCCACCCCGGATCCCGGTTCCGACGGGATTACAAGGATTAATGCGTTTTAAACGTGTATGCATTGCTGCGCCCTCCGTCGTGGGGTGTAGCCGCGACGGAATTAAAAGTTGCTCGATTAGCCGCTAATATTGCACCCGTCCGGACGATTATCTGAAAAATCGGTTTCGTTCTCGCGCCGATGATTCGGAAAGACCTGCCGCGGGCGTCGGTTGTCGCGACGCGCTTGCAGTGCGCTCGATTTATCCGTTTGTCTCTGTCGCCGAACTCGACTGCGTGTGTACTTATATACACGGGTGGTCTTAACAAAGCGTTTTAATTTGCCGAACAATCCGGAGATGTTACTGCGCGTGCACGACGACGTACGTCTTCCCCGACCGACGATTCGGTGTCACCGTCGTTTTTTCATTTCCACCCGCCCGTTCCTAAGTGCGATCGGTGGCCCTTGTACTTCGTTCGTGCAACCGAATAATATAAATGCGTTCGAATTTTCCGAATTCTTCACCGTTCCGGATTTCGACTTGGCGGTAATATTTATCCTTATTTCCAATCAAACGTTTTCGGTTCGTTCGCCATACGAAATTTACACGACAATTTTTTTCTTCTATTTTTTTGTGTTTTTGTACGCGTTGCATCGACCTCATGCGCGCGATTACAACAGCGGAAGGCGAAAAATAGTTTGAAAGAATTTTTTCCTCTCTTACACCCTATTCATAATAAACAAACGTTTATTATTTATGCACCTATATACACGAGCGTGTAAAAATTTCTCGGACGGGCATGTGTATGATTACACTACAAACGTCGGAACAAGAAATTCGTTTTATAATAATTACAATTTTAATTAATCCGGTGTGTTTAGCAGCCGCCGTGCTGAAGATTTGAATATAAATGCACTGCGAATACGACTATAATATTACTACATATTTTATGTATACGATGAATAGGGGTGGTGTTCGGGTTTGATTAGAGTAAATACATTTTTTTTTTATTATTGTCATTACAATTTTATCAAAATAGTCGAATCTTTTGACTGATGGCTTGATCGAACGTTTACAGCTCATGGGAAATGAGACGTACTTAATGGTATCAGCGGTGAATAATTAAGGTGTTTTGAATGCTCTCGCGAAACATTCTGCTTGTGCGTGTAAATTAATACATAATATTATATATATATATATTTTATATTATATATACATAGTGTTTGCGCGATGCAGATTAACTACAGACGTTAAATGATACGGTCACAGCCGCCGCCATCGTGCAGTCGTATACGTAAATTGATGATGGATAAAGGGACGGCCCGAGGTACTATTAATAAGAGAGTAACGCTGCATAGACTATATCTAAGACTTATGTTTTTTCTCCTAGAAATGTACAAGTTAATGGCATACAAACGTGTATCTGGGAGCAATAAGAAATCCGTCATCATCGCTGACACAGAATATACGTATGTAGGGGTGATGATAATGAATATACGCGCGCGACGATCAACATTATATTTGAAGTTTTCTTTTTTATTTCTGTTCTCATTGTTCCTGCACCAGAATGTAATTCACGTTACACACACACACACACACACACATATATATATATATATATATATATATATATGTGTGTGTGTGTGTGAGTGTGTATACAGTAGTATGTACTGGAAGACCCCGTCAAATTATTGTTTGGCGCCATCGGTGTATAATCGATTGCGCGGTACGTGAGAGGACCTTTCAGAAATTGCAAAACACACACACGATTTACCCGTCTGTCACAAAAAACCATTTCTCTTCCCAATGTTATGCTCCTTCTCGTTCTTTTTTTTTCCAATTTTATTTATTTAATACTCTTTCGAGCCACGCAACGGCTTTTATTTTTTAACGGCCACCCGATGACTTGGCGGTTTTCGCCATTTATTCTCTTCTCTTCGATTCACACTTTCGGTATGTTTTTTCTTTTCCTTATACCGCTTGTCTATTAATCCGCAAACGCGGCTATCGTGTACATTGTCTCTCGTCGTCTCAGTCGAGATTGACGAAAATAAATGAAATCACTGTGCTGCACGTCCAACGGAACATCGGAAAGAGGAGAAACGGGTGAGTAGTGTTGCGTGGTGGAAATCATGTTTGGCCACACCAACGAATACCAATGAATATACGCGCGAGAAACCCCTATTGGCACAGAAACAGTAGAATATAGCACGCGGAGCAAGGACGCAAAAGAAATAAAAGCAATTTCCTGAAATAAATACACACACGTTCACGAAAACTTCCAATATATAACATATATACATTATTATTATATCTGACCAGTAATTTGATACGATTTTTATTATGGACATTTATCAATCGACTGACATATCGCGTGACGACGATTGGCCGCTCGGAAAATGTTTTATGATTTCCGACGGTGTATCATCATGACGTTATGGTATACGTGTATAATATTTTCTGGTGCTGTTTTGAAAATTCAAATAAAATTACAAAACAGTTCGCATGTTAACTGCTCCCGTGGGCCCGCTGATATGCCAAACTTCTTATCCGTGTGTATTGGGTTTAATCAACGGTAATGGTCGTGTGTGCGCGTATTATATTTTTATATATACACGAACAAATATGTTATTGCGCGTCTTACGTAAGAAACTCGTAAAGTCCATAAGTTTTATAATCCAAATCGAGTTTTATTATAATAATAATATCGTTCGACATGGACATATTATTATTTACTGCTCTACATGCACGTATATATGTATGTATGTATGTATGTATGTATGTAATATAAATATGTATAATTTTTTTTTTCTTTTACCGATTTTCCTTTTTTTAATATCTCCTCCGGGCGACTCGTATTTCATTTAAGGCATTTACCATAGACCGTGGAGGGCAAAAATAATATAAATTATATCTTTTTTCTCGACCCCGCGTCAGCTACCTCTGGCACCGCCATCACCGCCACCGTCACAAACAATATGTAAAAATGAAAAGTTATTAAAAACAACAACCGTTACTGGAAAAACTTATCCATCTGCCGGAAAGAGGCTCCGGTGTGTTTAATTCTATATACATCTTGTACACAACTTTTAATACTCAAATGGCTTTTTGGATGGTAAAAAGGTGTATTATAGTTTTTTCTCGTACGCATTTGCATGCGCCTTCCAAGAGGAAATAAAGGCAAAAAGACGGTTGAGTAATTTGAAAACGCCATTAGATAGCAAATAAGCTGCGAGGAAAGGTCGTTTCTATTATAGCAGTGAAAAAAATAGCAGCCGCGAGGGGTGTTAAAAATTTATTGTTTTTAATTTTTTTGATTTTTTTCGTTTTTATTTTTTATATTCTTGAAGAATACTTGGCGTCGGTAATTATCTTTTTTATTTTTATCGATATGGTTATTGGATGCTCTTTGAACAAATTACACCGAAATACATATAATATATCCGTTTCTTAATAAGCAATCAAAATACAAAAACGCTTAAATTATTAATAACCACATTAAACAACTCTCGAAAATAGTTTAATGAAATGTTTTTTTTTATTTTAAATGTTCACCGTTACCGCAAAAACGACGATATATTAAAACGCGTGGGTTAATGGGTCTTTGAAAGAGAAAAAACAAAAAATTATTTAATATTATGCTTTTACTTTGGGAACGTATAAAAGACGACAGAATTTGAAGTGGTGTAGTGTAATATTTTATGTATATGTGGACGGGTAAGATATGGATCAAAAGTGTGCGATATATATAGACAAGGAGTTTAGAAAATTATATTTACGTCTTCGAAGAGAAATGGCAAAAGGTGAGTAAAATTTTCGGGCTGGAAGACTTGCTAGGAGAACGGCGTGGTGGCGGTGGCATGCAAATTGCAAAACTTCTTTTTGCCCGCCGCCGCCGCCGGGGTCCGCGTGGCGATTTAATTACAGTATTAAGTTTCGGGGGGACTCGATTAATTATTCAGTGGCGTCAAAAAGGGCGAAACCGTAACTGTAGCGTAGTGGTTGTTCGAACTTTCCGGCGTGAGAACGGGTATATGATATTATTTTTTCTTTCCGCCAACCCTCCCCTCTTCACTATCGACTGAGAAATACGAATATTATTATACATATATACTCTAAGATCTCTGGTATTGCTAATTAAAACTTCATGAATAAAACACAGGTATTATTTTGGATGTAATAACACGCGGCGGCGGCCGTGTGTCGCTCGAAACTCCACAGAGTTACACACACACAAATATATATGTATATATAGGCATTGCGATAATAATTCATTGAGCGACCGGTGGTGGTAGAGTGACGGGGGAGGTGCCCAAAGCCCCAGAGGAGGAAATATTACGACCGAAACCGAAAGGGCTTTGCTTTTCCGCCATTAATTAGGGACAATATTACTCGTGTATTTCTTATTAATGCAGGGCGCGAGCGGGCCGCGATTATATTACTCGTTCCCTCTCACTCTTTCTTTCTCTTTCCGAGGTACACGTGACAGCTAATATACATATACCGTATTATGTAGATATATTTCTTGCTTTACGATTTACCGCGTACGGAGTATTGTTTTCATTTGATTTTTTCCGTCTCCTCGTTTATAACGTCCGTCGTCGCTGCAGCCTCGCCCCGAGTGCGAATTACGCGTGATGACGTCTCGACATGATCACACGACCCTCTCCCGGCGTAGTGCTACAATACCATATCTGCCGTATCAGCACGAACACCGGACGTAATGAAGTGGCTGGCGGCGAGCCGTTTCGCCTCCGCTCTCGGCCGCCGAGAGGGTTATTTTTGCTTTCCCGAAGACAAAAAAAAAAACGTCGTCATAATATATCCTCGACACAAGTCCATTGTTTCAAAAGGTGGTGCGATGCACGCGCGTACAGAAAAAATCGCGCGGTACCATCATAGGGCACGTTTCGTCGCGATGGCACATTGTCCGGGCGCATTCGATATTCCATAACCCGCCACGGCCTCCGGGGCTATTGTTCCTCTCTCTGTCGATCTCCGTGTCGCGCGCGTACACTGCAGATATCGTATTATTATACAAAGGCCCTTGGTGTGCGTCTTCTCCGCGTGCACACATACGAGATGGGTTTATAAAAACTACTTTTGTGTAATAAAACGCACTTGGTTTTAAATTTGTATTAATAGCAACCGCCACTAGTGCTACTACCGCGCGCATATTACTACTCGCTCGAGTGGCCCGCCGACCGTATGTCATCCGATACGGATCACCACCGCACCGCACCGGCGTGCAGTGTTGAGACAACAATATGCACTCGATCGGGACCAAATGAAGTGTCACGCCGCCGTTATGCGCGTATTATTATATTAATAAGAATAATAATAATAATTATAACAATAATAATAACGTACGAGACCGATAAACGGATGTAGACAAATATATACTATATATATATATATATATGTAGACGAGC
This sequence comes from Sipha flava, assembly GCF_003268045.1. Classification (NCBI taxonomy): domain Eukaryota; kingdom Metazoa; phylum Arthropoda; class Insecta; order Hemiptera; family Aphididae; genus Sipha; species Sipha flava. The sequence continues at coordinate 782,017 of NW_020271755.1, read as the reverse complement.
TTGCGTACATTACAGTCGACCCGGATATACTTACACTAGGTATTCGTGTATTTGTAAGCGTATACGCCCAACTATTTCCAGAAGGGTAGCCGTAATATTACGTACGAAAATATGTGTTTTGTGTACATGAACGTTTTACCAAGTCTCTGTCCCCACAGCCGTGTCATGGTCGCATGGATATAGTGTACGGTTAAAACGAGTTGTGGTGAAGTGGCGGAATGAAGTTATATATGGATGTGTATCCAACGTATTCACAGCGTATAAAAGATAATAGCGCGTACGATGATTTACTAGGTAGGTCACGTGTTACCGATTTTTGTTTTAGTTCCTGACGCGGTGCCAACGAGCGCTATAAAATAACGAAACTGTGTGGATTCGTAAACATAATAATACCGTACGGTAATTGTATAAGACAATAAAAAAAAAAAAAAAAAACACTTTTATGACCAGCCGTATATCAGGAGATGTGAAATACCCTCGCTGATAATCGAGACAAACAATAACCGTTATAATAATAATTATAACGTGATACGCGCCCGACCGCTGTGTAACGCGACGTTTATACGCGGATTCGGGTAGACTATTTTGTACGTCGTTTCGGTCGTTTCGGCAATCATCGCGTTTTTGTAGTGTACACATGGTAAAACGCGCGTATATTAAACGAAATGCGTCACGTTTGACGGACGAGATCGTTTCGAGCGCGCGCGTATACATAACTTGAAAAATATGTATTGTAAACTTCTCGAGCCACCCCTATTACGATACAGTGGCGTCGTCTGGTCGAAAATCAACTGTTCGCAACGTGCGCGTATGTTAAGTATCCGTAACGTAAACGGTCCTAATAATAATATTCGAATGTTTTTTCTCGTCACACGCTCCTAATGAAAATCTCGAGTAGAACATCCAACTCTCGTGCGGATTGTTTACACCCGTTGAGTGTATGCGTGTGCCTGCGCACTCGAAATGCAACCCTAAAAGGGTAGAATAGTTCTGAGCATTATGGCTGCGTATAATAGCGTAGTCGTCGTTAGCTGGTGAGCGATACGAACGTACGTGGGTAAAACACACACACACACACGCAAATGCTGTAATCATATCATTCTATCATCGGATACTATATACGCGCACACCGATCTCGTGGTGTTGTTTTTGTTTTTATTTTATTTTTTTAAATAAACAATTTCAATAGCTCTCGGTATCTCTCCTCTCTAATATTATATTTCTCGACCCTATACACTATAGTGGTGCCATGCGGGACATGTGTCCCGGGCCACATGGGGTAAATATCATCGTCACAGACGTACAAAAGATTGACGGCGCCTTGTTGATGACGATTCCGTAGCCCGGACGTCTGTTACGTATCAAAAAGATTATTACTATCATCGCCATCGCTACAGGCAGAACGCGTGACAAATATTACCAATAACAGCGCCATAAAGATGCACGGCCCTTTGTGAAACAGTTTTTTCGTTTTTTAATGTCGTAAGCATTAAAAATGCAACTAATTTTAGAAAATCGTGGTAAAAAGCAGTAGCGGCGGCTTTGGAAGCGTGTGTTTCGGCTCAGCTCGACTCTTTGACAGGTTTCGTGTTGTAATTAAATCATTAAATACGGTTATCACCGCGAGCAGAAGAAGGAGAAGAATGAAAGCACTTTCAGAGAAGGCAAGGCTTCTCTTTGTGTGGTCATCGATTGGCCGCCGTTCCGAATGGAGGATCTCGTTTCTTGTACCGAAAGCGAGGGCGAATAAAGAATTAAAATTAAAACGAAACAGATTTCAAAAACAGTTTCGTTTTGCAGTCTCAAAAGGTCGTAAATTTTACTCTAGAATACGTTCTAAGTGGCGGTTTCCCATTTCATATGTACTACGCCCGCGGAGTTATGAGACCAGACCGTTCGTCGAAGGGCTATCAATCAAAATGGTTTTATACATCGTGTCCCTTGTATCGTATATAACAATATATATTTATTCTTATCTAGTTTCCACGTTCAAACTAGCCGAACACATTATAGTCGCGTCGAAAACAGTCGGAATATTGGATTATGTATAGCCCGACCCCATCATACACGTGCGTGCGTAGTGCGAAAATAATACACTCGCACCCTTTACGGGCGCGCGAGTCAAACGATCCTTTTTCGATAACAACTCATTTTTTGGGCCGTTTTTTAATGGTTTTTTCGCTTACAAATAATAATAATACTACACGTTTCCCTCGATTCGTAATAATGTATTGTTATTGTATATATTATTATACTTTTGCGCACAATCGTCTCGTGTTACAGTTGATCGTCCGTAACCCTATCGGCGGTGACGACGTGTGTGCTGCTCCGGCCGAGAGTCATTGTCATCGTCGGCATGTGCTTACATATATTCCGTGTCTGTTAGCTTTGCTCGGCGAATAATGCTGTACGCGCAATAACAATAATAATAATAATAATAAAAAAAAAGGGTGTACGCGAGTCCGGACAATGTGCCCTCCTATTGTACGACGTACACCGATATGACGGCGGCACGTGATAGTGCAGAAATAATAACAAACGTTTATATTTCTATTATATTTCCATTGCGCGCGAAAACCCGTCCAGATCCAATCGTTCCGATAACGACTCAACGTTTCCCCGGGGTGTTTTTGGTGTTTTTTTTTTACGTTTTCGGTAAGGATTTATTTTTTTCACCGAAATCGTCACGGGGTTGACAACGACACAAAGTTTAACGAACCCGTCGGTACTACGTGTATCATACAATTTAAACGCGTACATCGTACGTAATATATTATTATTGTGTGCGATACGGAAAACGGATGTGTTGTATCTTAATCGTCTGTTTGTTCCGCACCGTTCGCTTCCTCCGAAAATGCGTGTACAAACGTCCAAAGAGTGTCACCGTCGCACTATTTTAATATATTATATTATTGTGCGCACACAAAGTAGGTGTTGATAGCTTTGTTCCGCGCGGTAAACATGCGGACAATGTTCGTTTTCCACTTTTTCCTCTGATAAACTCGTACGCCATGTAGAAGCGTCGTGTACACACAGCTGCAGTCTACGCACTCGACTTTTTCTGAAAGTCTCTAATCGATTTCACTTTAAGCGTTCTTCGACTGTTTCCGTCCTATTTCATGCAGTGCGACATTACTTCCGATCAAATATAAATTACGGCAGCTGCTGCTTGGGCGCTCGCAGTACGGTGTACCGTGGCATTCGTTTTGATCGAGTCGATCCGAGACTTCAATTGGTAATAATTCTCTTTCGTTGTATAAACAAATGTTTTGTCGCGCGCGAGTACAATTTACATATTATAGTAGTGGTAATACGGGATAAAGAAAAAGTCAACAACAAAGAGTAATGCGAATGGAATAATAGGCGTTTTGCATTGTGTGTCCCTCGGAGATGATGTTATTATGTTACGCGGTAAAAAAAAAATCGAGACCCCCGGCGATGTATCAATATTTCTGGTAAACGAGGAAAAGAAAAACTCGGGAGCCCATTGTTGGGCAGCCAATTTGAATTATTTACTTCCTCCGTTGAACCAACAAATGAATGTAGAATATGCCCGTCTGTCCTATATATAGGTACCTAGAAAGTCATAAATCTAGCGATTTTTTTCCCTTCGTTCTCGACCGGTATTTATTTATTTTTTACGAATTATTCGTGTTCTCCACCGCTGCTTTTCTCTCTCTCTCCCTCTCTCTCTCTCTCTTTTTTTTTTTTATTATTGTACACGGGCCGTTTACGTTCTTTCCGTGCGCATTAATATGCGAAAACCGCAGTTTTTCTCCCCGTTGGATATGAAAAAAAGTACAACAAATCTGCTATGAAAAAAAGAAATCAAGGGTGGTTACATAAAAGTCATACTATTACCCCCAACATCAGCTCGTTGTTCAACCCGACATCATAACACTTTGACATAATTTATTTGACTGTTAAGCATTTGAAAGGGAAATGCCGATTTTTAAATCATATTTTTATTAATATTTTTATTATGCAAATTATACAATAATTATTAAGTCACCATGAACATCGTGTAAATTATTCACAAGAAAAGTGGTGCTTTTTTCATTTCAACTCCCTTAGGTCGCAATCATTAAAAAGAATTATTGGAAATTAGTTTCGGTAAATATTTAAATTTCAAAAATGAATTATCAAAGTATACCTATAGAAAATAAACCATTAATCACAAGCATCACGGCCAAATGTAATTTGTCGAAAAAATAACAACCAAATAATAACTAATACAGTGATGGTAACATAATTATTGTAGAACACGGCCAGTGGGTGTTACTATTGTCCCGTGCGCATACAATAGTGTAACAATGATGTGGAGTAAAATGACACACATACCTACAGGGCGTACTAATTCGACCACCGCTGTTGTATATTTTTAAAATAATACGACTTATTTTTCTTAAGTGAAATCGTATATCAGTCAGGGAAATAAACGGGAGTACGTAGCGGTTTCAATAACAACGGGACGAGACCCGCGCTCGCGGAGCAATCTCATCTATCAGTGTTAAGCGACCCCCGAGACGTCCCGCCAAGGGATGGGATTTACTCGTGGAATGCGTGCGCGGCACAAGGTACGGGAGTCAATTAAAAAGAAAAACATCGAACGAGGTGCGGATTTAACGGACTGTGCTCGGCCGTGGCGGAAACCAATGAAAACGAGGTCGTAAATAAAACAACTGCGTCGCGAGGCAGTGCACGCATACACACAAGTGTGCTTGGCTTTGTCCCCACCTCCACCCCCGTTATGCGCAGGAGTCGGCTGTTCTCTTTTCGTGTTATATTGTTGTGACAAGCGTGGCCGGTACGTGCTGCACAAGTCTTATCAATACTCGACCAGCTAGTCGCGTTATCAACGGCGTACCGACCGTGGGACAACGGTGAGAACGTATACACGAAAGAACACGATGAAATAAATATCGTCGCTGACAGTTATAATAGAAACGACCCGTTGAATTATGAGTTTGCGGTTTGCTCCGCGGCGGCGGTGTATAATACGCTTCCTTTACGTCGCGAGAGAGGGTGAAAGAAAGGGGGAGGGAAAAAAAAACGTCCAAAGAAATCGTGTTTTCGTGGTGATTTTTACCCCTCAACCCCACCCACGGCCGAAAAACGCACACATGTAATCTGCCGCGCGCGTTTCGCGTTATCTAACATAAACTTTCGATCCGAACACTATAGGCGCGAGATTAAATCCCCGAGAACACATCACGTTCCGTTCCCCCTTTTCGTTTCGTATTTATTCTGTAGTATTTTTATTTTATCCCTGTATACGGCGGAAATCGTTTTTAAAAACCATAATAATCCTATGCAATAACTTGGACCGCACGAATGGCTTTTTTTTCTCTACCGACGAATCCGGGAGCATGCGGAATTATAAGGGGGAAAAAAATACGCAAAATCTAATAAGAACAAGTTGTTAACGAATATGTGTTTGTTATTTGTGTACTCAATCGAACGAGTACAAACATCAGTGAAACATTCGTATTTCGGCATGTGTGTGAGTGTGTGTTTAAACAAAGACTAAATTTATAAATAACACGTTCTTTCCATGCATGCGTTCATACACCCACGCTCACACCCGTAGTTATATTACTTTTTGTTTGCTTTTGTCGGATTATCATTGAAACAATTTTCGTTAATCAATTTTTTTTCACCTCGTTTTTTCAGTTCTCGACCAGGAAGACCACCGAAGAGAGCGTCGTCCGTAGGCCTTTCTCTGGCCGCGTCGGCCTCACATTTAAGTCATCAGCTGAAGAAACATCGTCTCGAAAATGGAGATTACGTCGCCGGAGTTTATGAAAACGGACATTTGCAAGGTAATTTTTATAGTGTTAAACATATTATAGTTTAATGTATAGTATATACGCAGATAGAAGGAAGAAAAACACGTTTACCGCTGCATGCACTTGTTGGCAGGGTTAGAGGTCGCGGACACGGTATTTTTTCTAACACTCTCCACAATATGGTTTTAATTTATTTATCATTATTTTTTAATTCGTATCCATGTTATGAGAGATATTTTTTCATCTTTTCGATCGTGTTCTTTCGTTGTCAGACGCCGTTTAATGATAAACGATGTACGATTCGTTTTCTATGTATTATATTAATTTAATAACAGCGTTCATTTGGTAATTTTAAAGTAAATGTATAAAGAATCATTTAATCAGTTCTTATGCTATGAGTTTGGTTGGTTAGTTAGCGTTGTACGTACTAAATTAATGGGTATACTCGACGAATACTTTTTAATTTAACTAATTAGTGAAGTGTCTTATAACACGGAAATAATTGCCGTTACAGTTTTTTTCTCTTTCTTTCGGGAATAATGATTATTTATCGTAGTCCATGCAATGAGCATACAATGATAAGTATATCCCCGATCAAGTATTGTAATGATCTTGAATTGTTTGTAATTTGTACCTATACCAAAAAAATACGAATTCGAATGGTTTTTGAAAACACGCATAGACATTACAATTGTTGTTATAGAAAAAAAAAACCCACACACTTGTCCGATTTCATTTTTTTATAAAAAATTAATAATAACCGAAATCCAATGATTTTTAGCTTCTTCTCTCCCCCTTCCCTCGAATAATTGTTTACCGTCCAAAAGTGGGTATTATCGTCTTTTTCTCAATGCTGCGGATTATACATATGTATACGTTATACGTGCGTTGTTCTTTTTCGTTTCCCTCGTCTTTTGTACAGACATATCGTTACAATATTTTTATTCGGCCGCAGCTGTTCGGCGATCAATCATCTGACAAAAGGAGAACACTCGTGTGCATGCCCATTATACTTGTGTTTAGTTTATAACATTTATAACATTGCCTCGTGAATTTTTTTTCTCTCAAACGATACTTATTTTTCCCTTGTCTCCAAGAACCACCGGTGCGGGTATCACGAATTCGCATATTTTATTTTTTTTTGCTGCAAAATTACATAATCACGTTAATTAAAAGCCGACGAGGTGCGCGCGTCCGCTTTGCACCCTTGATCTGGCGCGCGCGCATCTTCAATCGTCGACAGAAAAGTGCATTAGATTTAATTTAAAATGAAAACGGGGAAAAAATACATACCCACATATATATGTATATCTCGTGATATTTCTCTCCGGGTATTATATAATCAAGAGTTTTTCCGTTAAGAACGTGCACGGTTCGTTAAGCACGCGTCTGCTGTCGTCACCATCACGCTGCTTGCGCCCAAAGACATCGGACACTGTGTCTTTTGAGCGTCGGGTTACCGAGAGAAATGTGCGAAAACGGGTGTGTAAAAAATTAAAGCTCGTTTTTTCGAAAGAGAAACAAAATCCGACTGCAACGGTCGCCTCGAAAACTTCCTGTCGACGTGACCATGCCAGTGACGGCGCGCGACGTTGACGCGCTACCATACTACATCATGTTCGACCAACAGTACAATACAATAATAACAATATTATAATACTACTACTGTGTACGAGTCGCGCGCGTAATAGAAACAAAAAAACGGGGTCCGTTTCTCACACACAGGATAGACGCACTTAAAACGTATCAATAGTGCGTTTCCTGTCACCCGAATAATAATAATACGTACACTGTTGCGCGTTGTTTTTATTCCACGCCGGTTTTTTTTTTATTTATTTATTTTTTTATTATTATTGTTTAATTCCATTATTATGGTTCAATTGGCGAAGCACTGCGTATACACGCGGTAACACACGCGCGTATGTACACATACAGTAGCAATACATGCCCACGGATAGGTATACGCGCGCGTACAGTGCGTCCCGTTCGGACAATGCGAACTTTTGTTGTTTTTTTCGCTCGTTATCGTTAATTGGACACACGCACACACACGTATATAGTGTATACATTTACATGTCTAATAACCACCGAATGACACATTGCCCCCCTCGTTTCCCCGGTGTACAGTTGTTATTGTTGTATTACTTTTTAAACAAACCGTATCGATTGTACTAACTCCTACTACCCCTTATCCGTCCCCACCCCATCTCGTGGCGAACCGTTGTTCGCGTCACTTTTCAAGACTTACGCCGTAGCTCGTGTGGCTACGAGTAAACACAACGAGCGGTCATACAAGTGCGTGGTGGTGGTGATGGTGGCGGCGGTGTACAATATGCGCGTGTACCATATATTATGTATAATATGTGTATTTTTTAATTTCAAATATACTATTAACGCTGTACCGCATACACACACACACACACACACACACACTCACATATATATATAAGTACGTGTGCAATTAAAAACTCGTTCCCGTGTATGCTTAATAATAAGAAATAACAGTATACGCACGCGGTTAAGCGTTCTTCTTTAAAAAGCCTTTTCACGTATTCACGCACACGCGCGTACTGTTCACACACTACCGGACGGACACGCGCGCCACTATTACAGCGCTCGTCTTTGCGTGTATGTGTAGTTTTGTTGTTTTGAACGTTGTACTTTATTTACACTGGTGACGGGAAAAAGGGTTGAAAAATGACGAGTGTTTCACCTGGACTACTCCTGCTGCAAAAGCGCGGGGGCGACGACGGCTTTTGTTGCCGACTTTATTTTTTTAATTTTTTTTTAATTGGTCTGCCGCGTGTGGAGGGTCCGCGACGACTTGTTTCCTAATAAACCGAAGTATTGGTAGCTCGTCGCTCAATGAATCGACACAATCGTTTATAAAAACACAATACCGCGCTTCGCTTGGTTGCCGTTTTTTTTTTTTTATTCTATTTTCCTGTTTTCACACGCCCTCTCCGCGCGTGCTACGTCAAAGTTCGAAATAAATATAAGCACGTGAATATGTGTATGTGTATGTGTGTAATGATTATATGGCGTGTATACAAAATGTCTTGGTCGACAAGAAATTATAATAAAAAATACACCGCACCTTGTCGGCGTGTCATTCGAAAAATAAAGACCGCGGACGGCGACTTTTACGCGATGTCGTCGTCACACGGTCGGTATGAACGATAATAATAATATAATAATGAGATAATAATGACTGTACCGTACCGCTATTATTCTTGTTAAATATTCGATATGAAACACTGCAGCCATTGAGTCTTGTGTGGGCTATCGGGGCTTTCGTGAAGACAGGAAATACGTGTATTTGTTTGGTGGATATACCGTAAATAATCTCACTCGAGACGTATACATAGCGCAGGAGAACAAGACTGCATCACACAAGTCTCCTTAGGGATAATTGAACGAGATTCTTTTCATGTGTACATATATATTCCCCCCCCCCCCCCCCATGTGTGTGCAATATCTTGCAACGGTGGCGGACGCGTTGAGTTTTTCTAAACGTTAGTATTCGCGTGTTTCACACAATGGTCACGCAATAGTCGAAAACAGTGTGTGTATGATATCGGTGTGCTCGCGTTCTGGCTATTGCACCCGATTATTATTAACGGTACACACATGGAATATGTTTTGCGCTAAAATCTCCATCCGCCCCTTTTTTCCTGTGTGCACGATGTGTCAAAGGGGTCGTTAAACCTTGGTCATCGCCACCGTCGTGTACACATGAACGTTTTACCGTCGTCGCATTGCGTTGTGTGTATTGCGCGAAATCAGTATGGGAAATCGTTTTGTTTGGGTCGCCAGACGTGACAGTACAGTTTTTTTTTCGTTTACCTAAGACGGCTAAAACGGATCTAACGCTCGGAAGGAACTAATTTGCCGGAAACGAGAAAAAATTTATTTTACATATAATAGAGTCGTTCAAAGTAAAAAACAAATCGAACTATCGAATTATAATACACTCGACTAGACAACTGGATACGCTATATAATATAATCTGCTGACACGGCACCAGAATTCATTATACTATACATACCGTGCTATGAACTCGGAGGATACCTTTTAGACCGTTATTCACCACCTATCTACTGCGCGACCGACAAGATTTCTGTTGGACTTAATTTTTTTTTCACCTCGAAGTGGTTTTTATTATTCCAGCATGGAAGGTTATTATAGCGAGTTCTTCCGTAGCGATGTGCACCGCAGATGTTAAAAACGTACAATCCGGTACACGGCCTCCAGGTCGATACGTGCGGTGTAACGTGTACATTATACGATTTTGTACGATGGTCGTTTTATCGAGATACATAGAAATGAGACGAAAATATTTTGTAGAAAATCAAACAGGATAGTTAACAACCGTCGGCTAATGATTGTCTGAACATGCGATATCGTCGATGTATAATATATATAAACAACTGCTGCGCCGATTCTGGTCGGGCAACCTGTGCACCCTGCGAATTATGACGACGGTGCGTTTGACACTAATACGCATGCATATTGTTGTACGAAGTATACTTGTTTTATTTTCAAATTCTGTTCGTATTATAAGTGTCCATCAGCGCTCTAAGAACGAACGTAATATACTACGAGACTGACACTTTTGGAAGTTTTGCACGATGATGTTTTAAAAGTTGCACGCGATTTTCCGTGGAAGCCGAAACGAATAAGATAGTAATAATATTGCAATACGAAGAACGGTGTGCCTTGTACAGTACAAGTAATGCGATCAATAAATGAATAGTTATGAATCGCGTTTCATCAAAATCCCTTGAGCGAGCGGTGGTTTAATAATGAGTCCGTGTGAAGTATATACTCGTAATAGTATTTGTAGCGACACCAGAGCTCCGTTTAATGTTTTTGTGGAACGCAAATTTTACATTGTGCCGTAATAATATCGTATAAAGACTGGCTGCTCTATGTCGCCGTCATTTTTACGCTGTTATGACGTACGCGAGACTGACGGTCATCTCTTTCAACGCTGTGAAATGATAACGTGCATGAGCACGTTATCACCGAGGGACCAGAAAGGATGTACGTCGCATTTTGGGGGGGAAGGATTGGATATCCGACCGGAAACTACACCTCCTGCAGTGTATACTACCCCCTGTGTACGCGACGATTCCGGAGGCCGTGCGTGAATAATGAATTGCTGTCGTTTTGCCGGTCAACGGGTTAAATAGTTAAACACGCGCGGGGATCCCGGCGAGATAGGGCACGCATCCCGCCCGTTACGCTTCACCCGTCGGTTTTCCTCGTAATCGCTTAAGCCACAGCCCTTCGCATGTAGCCCCCCCTTCTCTGAAATTAAAACTACTCCGCCGCGTCTATACTGGCGTACCCATTGCTTGTACGTTCGGACAACGTTCAGTTCTTGTTTTCTGTTTGTTCAATCTTTCCGGGTGAAAACGAAATCGTCCGTGTTACACAAATATCCACTGTTCTGCGTACGTTATACGTCGCCCACGAGCAAAACCGAACGCGGTTCCGACTGCGCTGCGAGCTGAAGTTTTTTTTTTTTTAGGTTTCTCGTGTCGATATCGTGCTACGCGCGAATACGTGCACACGTCGTACTGTTGTTATTAATATTTATTAAACATTTTGCCGTGCACGGAACACATAATTTACGTTTCGTAAAAAACAATTCGTGGCGGCGGACGGTGTAATGGAAAACGCACACTACTTGTGCGACCCACGTCATAAAAACGCGTATACGTTCTTTCGCAATGCTACATCATCTCTCCGTCGCCGGTTGCTATAATTGTTGATAATTACACACGCACCATTACGCAGACGTCTTCATTTACCGCTTTGTTCGTTTGCTGTCCGGCTGCAATCACCGGTCGCACGCGTAAGACGGATGAACTGTTATTGTCACGACGATCACGGCAATCCGGTTTCGCGGCGTTTAGTTCGCGTACCGGTGATTTTCATTTTTTTTTTTAAATGAAATACAAGCACAAAGCATGGTCACAAAGTTGTACAGTAAACGATGGCGTGAGGTCGTCGAATGATTTTGAAAAAAATCAAAATCAAAATAATAATGACGCGAAAACACGAAAACGTAAAAGCAATATCATACCGGCGCGCTCGTCGTCGCATCCGTCATAAAGTTAATAACACGTTTATACGTTTTTGTACGTGCGGAGGACTGTGTTGATGAGCACATCACTAGTCCACACGTTCGGCGCGTATCGCACGCTTTGTCCGTCGTGCGATTAAACACCCGCCAGACGTAAGCGGAGTGGACGCGTAATCGAAAATTATTTTTCATCAAAGATCGTTTTGCCGCGAACGCGTCAGTCGAATGCGTTGTAATGCATAATTACAACCTGTTCCGTCGGTCAGCTCCGATTATAGCACTTCGGCGGCCGCGTGCGTACGACGTTTTTCATGTAATTATAATATTACGGAAAACATTCGATTCGAACGTATTCGACCGTATAAAATCGTCGTCGGCGCATCGCATCATCGCGTCCAAACGATTCAATCGCTTCGGCCCGGCGTGTCGTCAACCCGGTTCGAACGGTTAATCTATCGCGGTATCGTAATATTGTTGCTATCCGTGCGCGCTGCGAGACGGCCCGGCGCGGTGGTCCGCCGAACACTTGACGTGACGATGATAGCAGTAACAATAGTAATAATAATAATAATAATAATAATAATAATAATAATAATAATAATAATAATAATAACAATAATAATAGTAATATCGATATTATTGTGTTTGTTCAATTAATGATACTGTTTTGTGTGTACATTACACCCGCCGACGACCGGCGGCGGCGAATGTGCATATTATATACCACGGGGTCCCGACCCGACAAAAAAAACCATATCCGCCGCGGTGGTCCCCAAAGCTGCTTTGTGTGCAGCTAAGTCTCAGGGGCGCCTTTCGTGCGTGTGGCACACGGTTAATCTTCGGCGGTCGGTCGAAGGTGAATAGAAAAAAAAAAAAATTAAAAAACAGACTTGCCGCCGCATCGTTGCGCGCAGTCGTCAAAGGAACCGTTTTATAACGATTGTTATCTCCTTTTGTTTTTCGTGTACGGCGTATATACACACATATAATATACCATTGTTGCAAGACTATATTTAATTAGAAACTAACGATGATTTATGCGCTCCGCGCACGCGCTATACCGCACCGATCTTTTGTGAACTTTTCCACTCTTTGCGTCGTGTTTCGACCGTATCATATACGTATGTGTTAACAGATTCCTTGATATGTATGTGTGTAACGCATTGTATAAGTATTTGTTACGATTTCGGATGTACAGCGGAAAAGGGTTTTTGTTGAGAAAAACGCATTGTACTTTTATTATAATATATGTGTGTGTAAACGTGTCCCGGCAAGTGACCGGACGATAAAAACCCACCGGGCAGCAATTTTCATCAGCGGCGGCGGCGGTATTTATGCAAAGAAAATCCGTCAGCATCATCCATCACGCTGTGCGATGACGACCGCGCGATAAACGCACCCCGCGACTCTGGAGACCACGTGGTTACCACAGTTACCGCCTCGCCTCTCCTCCAATCGACCGCACACAGTTATGATTATGATTATTATTATTGTTATTGCAGAAGACGCGGTGCGCTTATATACACATACACACTACGTTATAGGTTCGAGGTGGTGTGTCGTCCGTGCCGTTGAATATTTTATGCTTAATCCCCGGACCGCATTTGTCAAAAATATTCCGCATCTTCTCTCCCCTATACGACGCGCGCAACCTCTCCGTGAAATTCGGAATGATCGAACGGTTTGTTTCGGAAGTGACGTGGTGGCCCGTCTTTTGATGTGGCTTGTATTATTTTTTTTAATTATGCGTTTGATCGATGCGACGACGACCGCGATCGTGCGAAACGTCAACGATTTTTAACAAACGGAAAAAAAAAATCCGACAACCCAAAACAAGTACTCGCACAAACGGTAGTTTCCTCGTGGGATTCGCAGTCGTTTATCTTCCTCTGCGTTTGGATTTAGGACCTGATCTACAGGATCATATTATACATATCACCGATATATAACTCTATATATTATATAGTATGTGCGGTCGGTTGTGATCTCGAGTAGATACTTTGACTTGATGAATTTCTGTTTATTAAATATGCAGTGTATGCAGTGTATGTATGTCAGCGAATATGTACAACAAGTTTATTTTATGTTATGCGCTTAGGGCGCATATATATAAATCTCATATAGCGTTTTAATAGTAGCCGGTCGTTCATTTGTTCGGATTATAAGGGGTAGGTAAAGTCTACGCGTACTGTGGCAGGCAGGTGGTCAAGAGAGAGAGAGAAAGAGAGAGAGCGCGTGCGCCCAAACACGACTTATAACGGTTAACCACTTATATATATTTTATTAGTGTCGAGGGAATTGCATAATGATAATAACGTCCGGTGTTGATATCTGAAGTGAACGCAATAAAAGTACATGCGGGTAACGTTCTGCAAATATAATATGTATAGCTTTCAAAACGAAAGTGTATCAATATCGATAATATTATCCAGTATAGTTTGTATGCAAGCTTAAACCTCGGTTGGTGCGGTAACGAATTCGCTACAAAAACCGCGTGAACCCTTTCAGCAGACACGATACGAGGGGCCCATCATATAAATCATCGTTCGTTTGTGCGTGTGCATAAAAAGACGAGAAGCTTTCATCTGTGAAATTGAACCTTCGTTTTTACGTTTCAATCGCAGATGCTACTCATCGGCGAGTCATGATTCACTGTCAGCCGGGTTTTCTTCCCTACCATTCGTCCCCTTGCCCACCACCAAGTGCAGAATAATAAAAAAAACTTCCCCTGACCTCAGGACGATATTTTTTTTCTCTTGATGTATCGTATGCTAATTCGACGGTATATGTATACCATAATGCTATACGTGTACGTGCAGCAGTGAGAGTAAAAGAGAGTGCAAATTAATTTCAATTTAAACGAGTCGAAACGTATATATACGGTCGAACAAGAGTAAAGGGATCCCTATGCGCTGCCGCCGTCACTTAAAGCCAAGAAACGGTTACACGGGGCACACTGCGCAACTATATACCGCCGAGTGTAATCAATCATCCCGCGCGCTCGCACGCTCCGCTTTTTCTCCGTTCCTCTTCGACTGTCAGCGGTGAACACACACTCACACACAGGCCCTGGGCGTGTATACTAATATTATTATATATATATATTTAAGTACGTAATTCTGCATATTGTGTACACGGTTGTTTTTTTATTATTATATATTCCGAAAACCCGCGGTGGGGAGGATTTTAATTTTAGCATATTGTTTCTTTTTGGTTCCAAGACAAACAAACACACACGCTCGCACGCATGCACACTGCATACATACACACACGCACACACGCTCACGTACACATATATTTGCTAGGTCTTAATTTCCATCCTGGCCCTGCGGGTCGTCACCTCCCCTAGCAGAGGTAACTACGGCTACAACGATGACGAAGACGACGACGACGACGACGACGGCGGCGATGATGGATTGCGCCCGGGGGCTTTGCAGACATCCCCGGGCTGCGTGTTTTATCATTAGCGCCGGCACCCAAAACGGCTAATTTAAGCCTAAGGTTTTTTTGTTTCCACCTCCACCGCTATATTATAATTACCGTCCGAAAGGTTTTCACACTTCAAATGATCGCCGCGACCCGTGTTTTCCAGCACAGCTTCTCGTCACTGTCCTCTACTCCCTATACATTTTCATTATTTCTTTCTCTGTACACGCCGCAACGCGTAGTCCGAAAATAGCTTGCACGCTGCGCTGCTGCGTGTAGGTCTTTCGTGATGGACTTTTGATAAATTATATTACACCTCCTCCCCGCCACCGTATAATCTGTCGTTTATTTTTACCATAATCAATTATTACATTATTATATATTCCTATTCCGCGCGTTGTCACGTAAAACGCGTACCATCTGCACATTTTCGACTTAACGACTCGCCCACTTCCTTTTTTTTTTAAAAAAAAATTAATAAATATATATATACACGATCTGTACACCATTTTATTAATGGAAATTGTTGTGAAACGAAAACACTTTTTAATGGAAAATAGCATTATCCAATTTACATGTTGTGTTTATACGGTAACAAGCACACCGAGAAACTCGTATATTAACGTGTTTATTTTTTTCGCTCGCGTAAGCGCTATACATATAATGCGTACAAGCTCCAATCGAATTAACATTTTCCGGTATCGGAAGTGAGATTTAATATTAAAATTAAAGGGCCAAAGTGCCGAACGTCTCGAAAACGGTAGACGTGAAACGATTACCTTCTCGACACTCCTCCGGGCCGTAAAAGTTAAACGAGTCGCGGAGAGCGAATCGCGGGAACAATAAATAAACGTGTACGTGTACCGGTGGTGCACACAAAACATTGATTACACATTGTGTGTGCGCAGTGTAACGTCGCATTCGCTCGGGAAGCAAATATTTTACAATCCGTTATCCGCGCGTCTTTGGCGGTGGCGGGATACACGAATATAATAATATACCGTACACAGGGTGTTTGTATGCTATTATTATCGTTTCGTACGCGCGTCTCGACGCGAACCGTAATACGCGATGACGGCAAATCGCGCGTGTACGAGGCTAAGCGATTATTGTACGGCTAAGCGCTAACCGCGGGCAACAACACTCGTCGAGCGAACGCGCCGTCGCAATATTATCGTCTTGGGCGAAATCGATGTAATTATTACACGTACGACGTATTCCTGTGTGCACGCGTTGCCCGCACGTGCTATATGTATTGTACGTACATAATTATATCCTATATTGTGCGTGTGCCGTTCCAATTGCAATGTGCTCGTAATGTCGATGTTATTCGGTTAACCGGTGGACATTACTGTGGACCGTTGGATATTTATCAACACCGGGAGGCTGAAGGTAAAATAGGAAACACGGAAAAGAATTCTAAAACGTACATAGGTGTATATGAAATTTCAACGGCGAAAAAATTACGACAAAACAGTTGTCTTGCGTTACTGTTTTTAAACAAAAATATTACGTCCAAACCGTACGGAAAATTCTCCGATACGATCAGTTTTGTGTGAGCCTATTCGAATAAACCGAATGTTCGAAACGCAGACAATCCACACGGGTGTGTGTGTGTGTATGATTGTGCAAATCGTTATAATAACATTTAGTAGGCAACAAACAGCGACGGATGATCATCGGGTTATACCGTGTGCGCCTTTCTCCTCCTCGCAGAACAGTACAGCTTCGGCGGAAAGTCACCGTCGAGTGTTATTAGTCAAAGTCCCGCGGATAATTGAAAACATTAGTGCGCGTTGCTGTGTGTACAACGCATTCTTACACATGCTCGTACGTGTGTGTGCACGGCCGAGGGAGACCCCGCTGAGAAAGGCCAATCAACATCTATAACAAAATACACATCACCAGACCAATAATTATTGTTATTACCGAGTTCGAGTTGTTTATTTATTATATTTCGGGTACACAATATTACATGCATATAAATAGGTATACGCCGGCGCATATTTTCCATACGTTCGGACGGTAAAGACAAAAACCCATCAGTCACACACACACACACGTAGGAACATACGCCCGCGTACGAGAGACCGTAACGAGTTGTGTATGCTACATATGAACTGTTCTGACCAAATGCCATTAGGAATGTCCATTAATATTATTGTGTACGGTGACGAGTAGTCCGTTTAAATATGTTCTATTTACTCTTGTTCATCCTTTCCGAATATTCTTCTGTGTGCCCGGATCGTCGCTGACGCCACCGTAAACGCACAATACTCTCGCGGTCCGCGTACTTCACGATAAATATTATAACATCACCGTGCGTTACGTGTTCGTCCACGTCGCCCGAACGACAGAGATAGCTTTATTGGTTTTATACCCTCTACATAAACTTATATAAATTATGATATGACATGTATTACTATTGTATTTCACACGCCTTGTACGTAAATATACAATTACTATTATGCTCCCGTACGATGAAAATATTATTAAATCAAGATACGGTTGTTGCAGATTCGCCTCGCATGGAAAAATCTCCACTGCTGGCCAACGGATACAATCACCCGCCCACGCACCTTGGACACATGCAGTACATGCAGCAGTTCAACCATCACCATCACCACCATCCGGCGGCCACGCATGCCATCATGAACCCTGCCGGTCTGTCGCATCCCGCCCTTCCACGGCCCGACACGCAGCTACTCAAGAGCCAAGGGCTGTCCATGGAAGCGTTAGCCAGGTGAGTGTATTCGAATTTTGTATTCAGAAGTCGTGCGTCCAGCTTATACAAGCCAACACGTATCGTCCTTCTGTTGTACAGTCTAATGTAGGATTTTCGCGGTCACCGCTAATATACATATATCATATTACATCGTTATTACCTCCAATACGATTCAATACGAATTACTGCGATATTATGCTTGTTGTAATATTTTATCGAAAAAAAGATAAAACTTAACGTTAAATTGATAGTGTAAAAATAACGCGGAATAAAATATATATATAAAAAAAAAATTATACTCCTGGTGCAATACAAAATGAATGTCTTACACACGCAAACATTTATATTTATGTACGCATAATACACACTATAATACATTATAAATTGCGTAAATGAAATGACGTAGTCGTTTTTTTGACCGTTTATCATAGGTTATATTGTAATAGTGCCGTGTAAATATATGTGTTATTACAACGTTTTAATATTTTTTTTTGTCTTCGTTTTACAGTTCGGGCATATGGGAAAAAGCGTACGCCGGCTTCATGAAACAACTAGAAAGGTAAGAGAATTGTGTATATTATTATTGTTTATATCCGCGACGCCTTTACCGTTCGGTGCTATAAAATAACGACAAACCGATTTCCATATAATACACGTTGTAAATGATACACACGACTGTCGATAAAGGCGGGGGTCGGCGTGTGGAAATTATGTTCCTCCATTTATAAAATACGACCTAATAATACAATATAATATAGTACTGAGCGTAAGCAATATCTCGGGTGATGGTAGTAATTATTTTATTTTTTCTCTTTTTTAATTTTTTCCGCATCGTAATTGTAATGTTATTATTATAGTACTGCAGTCGTGTGCATACGATTATATACGTGTACAAAAACTGCACTTTATTAAGATACGCGTGTGAAGGGGGGGTCATTTGGAATAATAATCGCAGTAGTTGTGGCGATGGTGGTGGTGTAGTTGTTCATTATATTATTATAATATACCTGTATATACGGAGACATTATATGGTATGTGTGTGCGAGTGCGAGAGACGGGTACGAAATTTACGATTCAAACACGATTGCTGCCGCCGTATATGTACGGGTATATGAGGTCGTCGCCGCAGATCCTTAATTTAACTATATTGGCCGCGCGTTAATTTCTTTTCGAATCCATATTAGTAAAGTATTAAATAAATACCGCAAAATCCGTTTGTCGGTACCCAACCCGTTGTAGATGTTTAAGTCTGCGACAGCGTGCAACGACTTTCATGTGGCTATGCAACCTACTACACTTTGGCGATACACGCAGTAGCATCGCGTGCAATGTACAGTATTATTTCATCGGCACTCGACGATTTCTCATTGTGTGCACACGTTGTCGCCGCGGCAGCCATCGCCGTGTAATAAGGTTGTAAATTTCAATGAAACGCACAAAAGTTCTTGTTCGCCTTTCGGCTGGGGGTGAGCGAGACCGTCGACGACCAAAAAAGATACCTATACACCGTCGCATGTATATTGTACGTATATTTTATTATTACAAAGACACGCGAAGAAAAGAAAGCATCGTCTGGACGCCCGCGCCCGCGCGTATAAATTGAATTTCGCGCTAAAACTTTTCTACTGCTCTCGAAAAGCATTGTATACCTGTACGTACGGTATATACATGGTGCACAAAAATATTGTGTTTTTTCGGTTATTATTTTTGTTCAGCCCATCTCCGGGGCTGATCTAATTTATATCCGGCGATAGTTGCCGTAAGCTGCAGCAGCAGCAGTTCCTCCGGTGTATCGTATCGCCGGTGTATCATTTATAACAATTTTCTTTCGACGCGCTACGGCAGTGGTGTGCGGCAATGTACACACATAAATAAGGGACGGCGGCGGAAAGAAAAAAATGCACGCATATATATTCACGTATTAATGTCTATATATACGTCGTCGTGTCCGGGCGCAAAGAAACGTTTTACACGTCTCCGGAGATTATAATACGAGTGAGAGGGGAAGGCCTATTATGAACGGTGCCGCAGTCATTTTTTCGTTAAATATTTATGCGAAAGAAGTTATTAACTTTTTTTTTTCTCCATTTTAGTTTCCTCATCATTTTTTTTTTATTATTTCTCTAGTTTTTTTTTTTTATATTATTTTTATTCTTTTTACATCTTTGAACGTTCGCCCATCTCGTCGTTTTTGAGATATATTCTCTTGATCTACGCGTTTGTGTTGCAATATATAAATAGACAGTATTTGACCACATTCTGAACACCGCACGTACACCGCGTTCATTGTACCTTCTGTACGTAAATTGTATACTGCAAATATATCGTCTGTGGCATTTATATTGTCGTATTTATTTTTTCGCTCGTACATTATAATAACGATAAGCAAGGATAGTAGTAAATATATGTACTCGTATATATATAATATATACGCTATCATGAGTTGGTGTAATAATATTCGTTTTCTTTTTTTCGCCACCGCCTTAGCCTGCTCACTGCAGCAGCGGTTCTCAGCAGAGGCGAGATTGATGGATGACGTTTTCGATCTGCCGCCGATGTCCGCGCCCCGTATATATGTATAAAGTTGCCGAAACATATTCTCGAAACGTTTAATAATAAGCGGTGCACGCGGCAAACGTGAAACAAATAAAAAACGACAACGCGAAAAATCTTTCATCACGAGGAGCCCGGATAGGATGCAAACACCACACTGCTGACGTGTGCAAGAGTGAGACGGGGGTGGAAAAAAATATATATGAAAAACGACTTTCACGTCTTGCACGCCACCGCAACCACTATCCTTCCCACTTTCACTTTATCTCTCTTTCTCTCTCTCTGTCTATAACGTGGCGTAATGAGAACAGATCCTCGAGAATCGAATAATACGAATAGAACGAACGATACATTTTTTTCACCCGCCGACGCAACCCTCGAGTCGGAGAAATCGTTGTCGTCATTTCTTTATGATGTACACGACAACGCGTGTGCACGCGTGCGGTGTGTCTTAAGGGGTTGCCAGATGCGACTTCCATTACGCCAATTTCGTTTTACGGACGGGCGGCGGTGGTCGGGTGGTGGCAGTAAACGACATAGTACACTAACGACGCTAAATTTTTATGGTGTTGTCGCGCGCGGCAGTGGCGGTGTGTGCGGAGTGTAAGGTGCGCGCGATTGGGACGCGAGGGGTATGCGTGGAGGAGGAAACAATGTCGCTAAAACATCAAACATTAAATTACATTTTTTATTCGAATTTCTCGCAAACAACACTCTGGTGGGTTGAAAAAAAAGAACCTTCTGCTCGAGTAAAATAAATATACAAAAAAAAAAAAACTTACGCGCAATCGTTACGCGTAGAGAACAAAAAAAAAAACTTTGTCAATAACGATAAGCTTTAAAGGCGAAATGCGTCGCTTCCCCTCGGCGGCGACGGATAACTGTTGTGCACAAGCGAGATCATTGGCGTGCGCGCGCGGTGTGTCGTATTAAAAACGAATTTCGGTAAAATCTCGGGGTTAAAAGTTCTCAGGCCTGTTGGATTGTGTTGCTGCTACGCGATACACGCACGGGTACCGTACCGCGGTCTATAGTGAAATATATTATTTTTACAATATGTTTTAGCGGGGGGAAAAAAAATTAAACAGTCACGTTAAAAAAACCCCAGATTCTGATGTACACAATATGTACACGACATTGTAATCAACATTATAATTGTAAAAAACATTTCCGTACATTTTGCGGTGGCGTAAAACGAAATAATAAATCCGTAACAACGCAACGTATAATGGAGAGTGATTATTTTTTCGGAGCAATCGCCATTATACTATTATTATAGTAGCATAATACGCGACCCCGCACCGTCGGACGTTGACGCGCTTCATTTTCGTACCGGCTTCAAAACCTATTTAATCGGAAATCGCTCGTCAGATTGCTCGCACACGTCGGTCCTAGACAACGATTACATTTTTACCGGCAAAATAAACACACTCCGCGCAGAATACTATTACTATCGAACGTACGCGCGTATTTATGGTAGTTGATATTGTAATAATAATAACAATCGGTGTCGGCGGACGGATTATATCGCGGTTAATTACGCGGCATTAACGACTGGTTGGCCACCGCGCGGCTTTTCGTATTGTTTTTGGGCGCAGGCGATTCGGGTCCATTGTTGCGAAGGAATAACAATAATAGTAACGTACGCGCGCACGCACACATACAGGTTTTTGGTAAACCTCGTCCAGGACACACGCACACGCCGAACGCGCATAATAATTAGCAAAGCCTTTGTACACAATGCGCCAACAAATCTAGATATCCCAGCACACGTATACACTAAATACGTTTAAACATCCAATCACGCCGTCATCATCATCATCATCATGGCCAGTATTATCGGACCGGTGTTTTAATCTAATACCGTTGTTTCCGATATATACACCACTAACCTCCTTCCACCCCTACAGCACTACGTATATGTATATATATAAATACATATCCTATCCACTGTGCTTTTGTACGGGATATATGTATCTGAATGTGTCCATTGTTTCTACAAAACGTTCGTGTGTGAGCCCTGCCGTTGAAATGCCATCCCTTCCGGAGGCTATCGATACGTTATATACGTTATATATATTACGATTATTATTATACCGATCGTACATCTATATATTTATGTAGACCACATATTACTATATCTGTACTGATATGGTTGTGTTTACCCCCATACTTCTGCTCATTCTTCCCTTTCGCCGACGACGGTGTGCGCGTGTTGTGTACGTATGTGGTGATACGAGATGGGTCATTTTATGCGTTCTGTCGAATCTATTGTGAAATATAATCGATATAATAATAATAATAATAATAATAATAATAATCATATTAAAAGCGCACAGGCAACCCAAAGACCGGTCGCTGTGGTGGTCGCAATACAACGTTTCGCCAAGAGGGAACCGCCGCAACAGCGGTATAATAAAATAAAGAAAAATTTCAATATCGAAATTAATGTTTCAACAAATCCCCTCCGTCCGTATATTTTTAATAATATTCCTTACAAATACCTACACGCTATACGTACCTCTCGGCTCAGATAAAGCGCAGGATTACGCGCGCGTATTTCTTTTGTCGTTTTTACGACGATATGCGGGGTATAATATTACGAGCATCGTCCCTCCTCGTATTCCCTGGACTCCGACCGCGCGTTTTCTTAAAAAATAAATAACCGCACCAATGACCGCATCGAATAATTATTACTGTACACGGTTATCTAACACTGCAGATTCGTTGACGGATCTGATAGATTTCATTGTCGTCACCACGTGCGTAACGTAAACCGAACGACGCATTGGAGTTAATCTTTGACGTCGGTTTCCCCCTTATCGGACAAAAGTTTGCGTCGCGAGGGATAGTGTGTGCGGTTAAAAAAATAAAAAAATAAAATATTGGATTTCAATTGAAAACTCGTTTTTCTCGACCTGACCCCGAAAACGCGGACAAGATGGATTCATTTGTCACCGTTCATATCGGTCGACTGTGAATGAAAAAACGCCCCTCAGGACACGTTCTCGGAATCATAAATTCACTTTGCCAACTTTTCGCCGCGGGGACGTGTCTTTTTTACGCTGCTCCTGATAGCTGGTTGATATATTGCCCGTGGCGGTAACTTTCCGGTACGCACACACGTTTGCGATAAATACAATTACGGACCGTACGCAGACCGACGGACGAGCGGTACAATGTCAAAACGAAAACGAACACACAACAAAAACACACTATCCGCGCTTGATGCCGAGGTGTGGGTTCTACCACGAACAAGAAGCCGCGTAAAACCTCTGCGGAAAGTGTTGGTGGCGGTTCAAACGATTTCCGAAAAACGAACGCGCACGTACGGGGTAGTGCCGTGAACGGTAACGAGTGCGAAACCAATCTTCTTGCGGGCTAACTGCCGATGGTGTACGTCCGCCATTCGCAATAAACTCCCCTGGTCATCTACCTCCGAGGTCAGATGTCTCAGACTGTATATTCATGCGTAGATTACGAGAATGGTCACGATGTTCCGTCTCGTGCACGTTACGGTTATTGACCGGAGAAAATCCCTCCTCGCAACCCTCGGTTCGTTTTGGACCCTACGCTCCGGTGGCGCATCGAAATACAATTTCGCCCGACAGTCATTGCCCGATAAATACGAACGATTGACTGCCGGCCACCGTTCGTATGAACCGATTCGGACGACGGTAAAAAAAAAAAAATTAGTGCTCACCGGTCGGCCTGAGCAGGATTTACTATTAAACGACCGTCGCGCAGTGTACACCTATACGTTTTATACACAACGATTGTTCGTTCACAAGACGTAAATGGTATTTACTAATAATTATTGTTATTGTTATAATTTACGACGACAATGACGCGCAGTGGGAATTTTGCATAACGACATCGGTGAAAATCTCGTGACCGTGTCGCGCGCACGCCGCCGCGTATAAATACTCGGCCCACGCGTCGTTCGCACCGTGCGAAAATAATAATAACATTCAGAGTGCACATTATTACGTATTATACATCGTGCGTACCCGTACCGCGATTGCGTTATGACGTGCCGAGACCAGAAAGGGTTTCACTGTTTTCGAGATTTTTCCGAACAGATATTCAAAACGTTGTACGTGTTTTTATTCCGTTTGACGTTTTTTTTTTCAACAATGTGTAGCAAAGAAGCAAAAAAAAAAAAACCAACGAACAAACAAAAACCATTCAACCATTTGTAAACGTGATACTTTATGACCTTCGCCGTCGAACGGCGCACGGACGTACGGACTCGAAACACGAACACGTACGGTACACAGAACGCTAAAGGGTCGTGAGGGCCGGTAGCGGTGGTGGACAAATTCGCGAGTTTTGCGGTCACGACAGCGCGTAATCTTCGGTCGCCGGTGAACGGATTATACCCGACGGGCATGCGGACGTCGCGTCATTATTCAATCTAATGGACCGCATTAAGCGCCTTGGATGTCGTACTGGCTGTTTTCGCCGAGGATTATACACCGCTGCAGTTGTATAACGCAGTGCGGTCGGAACTCGCTGCGCTTAAACGACGGATTCGAACAATTTCGTTCGATATAATACAATTACTGTTAATACTATGTACGGTGTGTTTTACGTTTGGAAAAATCTGAACAATCGATACGTTTTTACGCCCATCGGAGTATGCATTTTTCCTGACGGAACTTGGTCCCAAGTACAACATTGTGGCCGTGCGACCGCGGAGACGCGACGCAGCGTTAAGATATTATTGTTATTACGTACGAGCAGTCGATCGCACCTGAGAGTTATACGATACAGGTACGCGCGGCGGCGTAAAACGTTATATTTTAATACGCGGTCGTCGTGACGTGTCCGCCGCCGAATCAATTACCATTCCGGAATACGGAGCACGTGGGCAGCAGCGGTGGCAAGCAGTGGCTTCAGCAACGCGCAGGGTGCCGCCGCGTACACAAAGCTATCGGTCACTACCGATCTCCGTTCGGGTCCGCGCGACTTGTGCCGCATGTCACTGTCACAAATTATTTTCAACTACTATTATTATTATTATTATTATCATCATCATTACTATTGTAAACGAATAATATTCCGTACGTATGCGAGTGCACGAAAAAAAAAAAAAAAATAAAACGTTTCTGATTTAGTCGAAACGCCTTTTTTTCTTTCTTTTCTTTCTCTCACTCTAAAGTGGGTGTGTGGCTAGTTCTAGTTTGCCGGCCGCCAGCTGCTAATTACAAGGCACTTTGGCGTTTGTATGTGTGTGTGTGTGTGTGTGCGTGTAAACGTATTGTAAACGTTCGTGTCATTCCAATCGAAATACGCGTTATCGGTCGACACACATCTATATATCTCCATAACGCGTGTATTGTGTATACGCTCTACACATAAAAAAAAAAAAAAAATAATAAAAAATAAAAAAAATACGACTAATAATAATGGATCGCCGGGTGGGCGATGTATATATTATTATATATTATAATGCGTACGCGCGTTTGTTCGGACTGAATGTATAATAACAATAATGATAACATTATCGGATATTATCGGTTTGTATGCACGTGTTACGCGCCGATCAGTAGGGGTTATACTACGTGTATGTATAGGCTCTCTTCCGGTCCAATTTCTGAGGTACAAATTTTTTCAAGTAATAATATAATGTTTGCGATCGAATTCCCCGTGGTAGAAAGGTCTGTCACGATTGCAGTCGCCATCGCCGCCAACGTCCTGTCGATTTTGCCTTTTATACTGTCAAAACCAAAACTCCGTTTCGTTCGCGTTTTAATTCCCTCCATTACTGCGAATCCGTTTTAATAATTAACTCCCTCTTTCTCGCTTTGAACTTTTAACCCTCTGAAAAGAAATTAATAATCTTGTTTTAAATGTATACAAATTCGGTTTTACGCGAGCATGTCTCAAAGGAATGTGCTTCGGGGGCGCACGAAACTTTCCCATTAAAAATCTCTACGTCACTTACAAATCGTCCGGAATGACATTGAAAGTAATTCTAATTACTATACACATTTATTATACAGCTGTTCTCTTTTACATAATGTACAACATGACATACGATCAGATATGCCCGCGAACCGACTTCTGAGTAAAACATATCTTTTTATTTTTAACCTTTTTAATTTCTAGCGATTAAATACATTCTGTATATATGTTAATTGGTTATTACTAACCCTTCCAAATTATAATTTTTATTTTTTTTTATCTATTTGCAATCCAACCTTATTTACTTTCGTTTCGAGTACATTATGTAACGTGTACGGTTTTTAATTTATATGGTTTCAAAAGACATTATACTGTGCATATAACGTACATAAAAATTGCGACTTGGTTAATAAATTTTTAAATCTAATATCGATGATAATTGATCAGTATTATTATAACACGTATGTGTGTGTGTGGTGTGACGACGATGGAAAAATAAATAGTACTATGGGCGTACCTATAAAACCAATTGCACGGCAGGTCTGCTGTACGATAATAATAGCTGGTTACATTATACACGTATACATAACACGTATTAATAATATTAAATATATAAATCATTGCGATTGCGCCCGGGTGTGTAATGAATTGCAAAACATTGTTTTACCGCCTCCGGTATGATTATTCGATAATAATCACGGTACATAATATATGTAGGCCTAATTGTACCTCCGTCGAATGTGTAACATAACATTCCCGTTGATTCCGGATCTCGTCTGTTTCGGATTTTCGATCGTTTACTCGAACACACATTGCGCATAAACTTTCCGCGCAAATATATTAGACGTGCGTGTGTTGGTGCATGTATACGTGTCCGTACCCGTATAAAACATATACTCACTTCAACCACTACCGCCCGACAATTACGACTATGTCGATTAATTTAATATTAAATCCTCTCTGCAGCTCGCTCACCGATGCAGCGTGCACACTCGACCGGCCGCCGACGAATCTCAGATTTCGTTTCAATTAACATGGTCCCGGGTCCGGAACGTCGGAGTTTAATATTATAATCGTAAGGAGTTTTGCACGCGTTGCACACACACAGGATACGTGTGTATTAATAATCATAACTCAAAACGGCAAAGCCCCCCAAGGGTTTCTTCGGTGCTACACACGCAAGCGGACGGGGGTAGAAGACGTTGCTGCCGTCGCCGCGCGTTTCGCTCCAGAAATCTTATACTTATTACGTATTCGACCCTTCTGCATGTAACGGGCAAAAGTTTAAAATCCTCTGCCGCCGCCGCGCGCCCGCGTCTACTGCAGCAGCGGACGAAACGACCCTCTAGCCCCGAGGCTGTTTCTCGGGTTATTATTGTTTCACCGCGCCGTCGAATCGGATTTCGATGATGTGCTGCTGCTACTACTGCTGCTGCTGATCCTATATCACAACCCCTTCAACAAATTAGCATGACGGCGGCTGTCGTTTCTGTCGTTGTAACAACGGAGGACCTCTGCTGTATGCCGCCGCCGCCGACACTCTTTTCGGTACGTTTCGCGTGTGTTTATTAAACACAAACAAACGACACCCACCACCGTCGTTACCGTGTCGAGAGGATTAGTCAAATTGAATAAGAATATCATTACGAAGTTCCGGTCGCGAGCAATGACGACGCAACGGGATTGGAGAAAAAAAACCGAATAACGATGAAAATCAAAAGAAAGAAATAGTATACAGTGTATACGGATTTTAATAAAAGAAAAAGTAGTAATAATAATGATAAAATGGGAGGGAAAGAGGGGAAAAACGAAGAATTATCATAATTATCGAATGCCCATAACGTCGGGATTAAATAACAAGAAAAAAAAATCAGACGAGCCGGTAGAATGATAAGGGGAGCTGCTGTATTTAAATTTTAATCAAAACATCCGATTGAATCAATATGTATAGCCAACGGCGGAAATGAAAGGGAACAACATCCTAAAGACAAACAGGACTTTTAATATGCGGGCGCCCGCTATCCGCGGCGGCGGCAGTCCGGACATTCTTCTCGTCGTCATCGCGTACGGTATATATACACAAAGAACGGATTAGACGGAATATATACGATTCCGGAGCGCGCGCGCGCGGACTAATGAAAATTCACCCTCCGCACGCGATCCCGGCCGGCACAGAAGTCAAAGAACGTTACGGGAATTAATTTTCACGATATTTATTTATTTTTTTCCCCGACCTCTCTCTATATCTTTCATTCCTCCGGTACCATCAGCGAGTTCGAAATTTCTGACGTCGCACAGATAAGACGATCGAAATTCGTCCGACACCGCGGATCCGTCAAGCACTTTATCGCGCCTACGTGTACGCGCAAGAGTTTTGCGGTGTTGAGCGATCGGTCCGTCCGTATAATTAATTACAGCCGAGCATAATGTGTTGCGTGATGTCACGCGGTTCACTTGTACTTAACAACGGATCGGCAAGCATATTAATATAACACGTGAGATAACAAAACGACGGCCGCGACAAATCCCTCTCGTCTGCTGGCACAACTTATCTGCACGCGACACGCCGACCGGAATCGTAACGATTTATAATGCACGAGTACGTTTATACGTTCTCGCGCGTGCGTATTGCAACAGCAAAACCGTTTGGGGCGGGTCTGCGATTATTAATCTCGCGGAAAACACTGTTGAATTATATTTTTCGTGTAAATCGTACCCGTTATGTCGTAAACGATTTATTTTGATTAAACGAGCTTATTTTTTTTTTACTTTGAAACAGACAAAGAAATTGAGTGTCACGGAGTGAGAAACTAGCAGACGACGAGCACAAGACCGGCCGCCGGCTGAGTATCGTCATTTGCTCTTCACAAGAACTGGTTTTAAAACATAACGTCGACGGGCGACGCAAACCCTTCCGATCTCCGCGATCCCGGTCACGAACAACATCCCCTTAACATTATTACATTAAATATTTTTACTACGGTATGTGTGCCCGTACAAGACAATGGGACGATGATTTACACATTCGCGCCACGAAATTATATTTCACGCGCGCTATATTCACGAAACGCGTAGTCGTTGACCAAAACTCGTTTATATTACAAAAACCTAAAATAAACATTTTTCGTTATTTTCGTGTTGGACGCTCGTGACGACGTTTTTGACGTTCTTCATCTTCATCTCGGTATGCCCATATTAACGTATATAAATTATTATGCGAATCTCAACGCACGTTGTACACGTGTAGTGCAATACAATAAAACGTACGCGCGACAACACTAAAGTCATACGTCAAAACGGGATTGAACGTGCGTGTGTGATTTTGCGCGCCGAAAAACTGTCGCTTATAATATCGGGTTTATGTTATGTATATTCGAGGTATACACGTATTTTTTCTCTTATTTTCGACCGGAAACGACTTGTGTTTCGCGTCAAGACGAGACGGTACGTTCACTAAACACATATATAGTATAATATATGGCGTATTGCGTGACGAAAACATCGAAAATAATTAAAAACGCGTACGTTATGTCCACAAGACTGTGTGCGCGCACGTCTCATTATGCATGCTCGAGGTACAACATTTATGGGTGCACGGCGGATAGGGACCGGTGCCAGATAACAGGATCGCGCCGTTGATTTATTCGTGTTCATTGTTTGACCGACGTTTGTTTTATACGATTTCCCGGACACGGTGCGCGTAGGCGCTGCGAGCTCGCGAAACTGTACTGTTTCGTAATTTTTGCGATCTGCGTCACGCGACGACCGTGAATCGCGTCTGCAACAAATCTTCTGATATTATTATTCGGACGTACGTTTATATAATATATAAATATTTACATATTATGTAAATATATATTGTGTACGTGTGTGATGGCGGTCGCGTGTTCTGTCCGTGACCCCTCCGCGGGATACTGCCGTCGATGACGTGGTCGTCGGGATTTATACCCGTACGCGTCATCCCGATCCGACGGGACCGACTTAGATGTGTGTGCACGTGTGCGTGAGAGAGAGTGAACACGCGCGTCCGACTGCAGGGACAACATTTGAGTGCAGATGGAAATTAGTTACTTCCGTTTTTTATTATTATTATTATTAGATTTTTTTTTAAAACTATTGTTATTCCGTAATGCCCTCGCCGCGGTCGTCCATCGTTATTACGTTTAACGATTATTACGATTATTACGATTATTATATAACGCATTTGAAATGTCTTTTATACGCGCGATATCGCACCGCGAAGCGAAACGCATTAAACGCGCTGCCCCTCCGCTTGCGTACACATCGACAGCGACAGCAAAGCCTCCGAAATATGCAGATGTACACACCGCTGCCGCCGAGACGTTAAAAGCTTTCCCTCATTAAGACACACGCGGAAAGGTCTTTTTCGTTCGGTTTCCCCGACACAACACTGTATTACTACTGCTCTTAATGTCTTAATCGCTTTGCCACCGCCTCCGCCGCAGTCCACCGTCGAATTTCCGAAATGTTTTATTTATGTGCGCGCGCGTACGCTTTTGGGCAGACAACGGCAGCGGGTATTAATGGAAAAACGGTCGTGGAATAAAACACCGTCGTTATAGCATCATATTGTTATGTTACGTGTGCAATGATATTGTATGAATGTAATTTTTTTCCCTTTTTCCTATTTTACAGGGCCAACGACGAACGAGTGGGCGACATAAATCGAGCGCTGAACTTTGATCAGAAAGCAAGGGATTTGACTTCGCAGAACGGTAAGCATAACAATCGTATAACACGCGTCATCTAGACACTTACCAGTAGCTGCTATATACGAGCTTAATATAGACAATACAGATAACGGGACTTTTTACACGTCACCAGGTTCATCCGAAGGGCACAGCCCCGTGTTGAATCTTTCGAAAACGGGAGGGGATCACTCGGGACCGGCCAGCGATCACTCGGCTGGCGGCAATACCAACGTCGACGACGAAGACGACCTGGACGAGGACGACGACAACATTTCCGACGGCGAAGAAGACGACATCAAAGATCACGGTAAACAATAGCATAACATTCAATCCTGACCATATGCGCGATGCGCTCTCGGTCGGAAAGAATATTCGTTTTTCCTTACGTTCATCGGGTAAAATAATATTACCGTACACAACGGTCGGACACACACGCCCTGCGTATACAATGTAAATGTAATTTATAATTGTCGACAGAGACAAAAAAGTGAACAGGACGGGGATGAGGGGGAGAAGAAAACAAAAAACGAATTATACACAAACCATTGGAAACGAAATAATATCGAAACGAAGAACGTGCGTTCTACTCGAGTGCTTATTTGACACGGCAACGTTCGGTATAATAAAGAGAAAAGCGGAATGGGGAAGGGGGTAGCGACGGCTGTGGCGTGTAACCCGACACGACAGTACGTACTTTTATGATGTACGTTTTCATTCAGTTAAAACGATCGGTTTTGGGTGTATTGTGTTCGTTATTTGTATTTATCATTATTCGATCGGTTGAGTAACAATATACCGCGGTCGATTATGTACTGTATCAGAACGAGGCGGCATAGGTTACGTAGAGGGCCCCTAGAAGAATATTCGTCGTAATAACGATTTACTTATCGCGGTCTTATTTCTTTTGCTGCTCGTTGCTTCCATCGATACTCTAACGATAAACGACCGCACAATAAACTCGCCACTGTTCGATCTGATTTCAGACCTCAGCGACAATCCGGACGTGGGAGGTAATAGCAGCGCGCACGGTAGCGTCACGCCCCCGCCACAGGCGTTGAACTTCGGTTCCGCCGGTTCCGGTGACATGGGGTTGCCGTACATGACCACCGAGTCGTTACTCCGGAAGATACAAGCACTGCTGAAGGCCGCCGCCGACAAGATTCGAGACGACGACCGCGCGTTGAACTTCGAAAAAGGTGAGTGATGCGACTCGAAATCAATCGATAATATGCGACGGATGTAGATTTCGATATTATTATAAACGTTGTTTGTACTCCCGATGTAGTTTTTTTCGTTTACCGCGCAGTGCGATTGGTCAGCTAACGCTCGTAATGTTATATCGTATGATTTATATGTACAATATTTATTAAAAAAAAAATGACAAACTACGAGCGTGTTATATCATTGTAGTAATTAATAACGGTCCGGGTTGTTTCTCGACGATTCGAATATTTACGTCGGTCTCGCTTTGTGGTTTCCTCCATTCCCCCTCTAATTATTTTCGGATACGATAAATAATCAAGGAAAGGCGAGACGATTGCACCTCGACGCGACACGGTCGTTGGTCTTAAAGATCGCCCGCACAGTTATAGCGCATATATGTGTGTAAAGTTCAGTTGTGTGCAACGGCGTACTACGAGCGTATTCATTATGTCGATAATATGTAAATCATAAACTGACGAACATTGCAGGCGTAGGTACCTCCTGCAATCGACTCGACTATGGATTCGTTCGG
Source organism: Sipha flava (assembly GCF_003268045.1). NCBI lineage: Eukaryota > Metazoa > Arthropoda > Insecta > Hemiptera > Aphididae > Sipha > Sipha flava. The sequence goes on along the minus strand of NW_020271755.1, from coordinate 749,073 downwards.
CCCGTGGACCGCGACGTCGATGTTTTTCACGGGCCTAGTCGATCGGATTGAAAAATGTGTCGATTCTTCGTCGTCACACGTTTGTTTTCCGAACGTTCAACAATAAATTATTCACGACAGCGTACACGACAGATAAGTCGAGACACGCGTGGCGGCGTTATAATTCGATTAGCAACGGTCGTTAAAACCGAGGCGGTGACATTTTATAGGATCGGTCACCGCGCGCGTGCGTTGAATTTTTTTTTTTTCTCGCGATTATTAACTACGTATATAGGTGTATAAGATGTAACTCCTCGTGTATTTTTGATGTCGGACGAAAACACAACAATCCGGTGCGTAATATTCCTCGATCATCGTATGTTATACACGAAGCGGAATTCGACGGACGAGTTCGTGGGACTCATAACCGGTTGAATATCGTGTGCACACACAAACACAATATCGGAAATGTTGAACAGGAATACAGTTGTACACTTGGGCCTGCGCGCGTTGAATTCCTTGCTCGGTCGGTAGTCAACAGTATTGAATATTTAAAATGATCGTAAACCCGTCTAATAGTTTCGCGGGGTCTTATGATTTGTGACGGGTCAGCAGTCGTAGATAGCGGTTCAGAGGTCGCGGGATAGACCGAGTATTCGTATTTTCGATACGCTTAAACAAACACACGCGCACATACGAACAAACGTTACACGCGTCGAGTCGGGTTTTTTTCTGACACGTACCGGTCACGCCCGGGCACGTCGACTTCGGCGTCGTTCACGATAAATCCAACGCCGAATCGTAATTAAATTCGCTGAACGAGAGTGATGTTATAAATATCGTAGTAGAACGCCGTCAAATGATACCAAATGTACCCCAACCGAATACTACGTCGTGCGGTTGACACGAACGATCGTGTACAATATCAAATTGGATCCGTTTCGATCACGCCCAGTCGGAACAAATCGATATAAATTAATAATTATATTAATAATAATAACGATAAAATGTTAAAAAAAAACTTGCCGCGCCGTTGTTGCTGCAATAGTATAGTGTGGGTATAACGCGATAAATTAATCGTCGCGGATTACTGTTATTTCAGCTCTCCGCCTAAGCCGTCACTGCCGCCGCCGCGTGGAGAGACACGAAATAATAATAAAAAAAACAATTTCACCGCGTGCATGTATAAATTATTATTGTGCGCCGGTTTGTTGTGTGTGTGTACGCGCACAGTGTATATATACTCCGTGTGGTGTGGCATACACTTGTATAATTGGCCACTCGTACCATTTATTCCCATCACGAACTGACCTTTAAGAGTCGTGTTCCGCCGACTCTCACGGGAGACGCGATGTTCCCTTCCCCTGCCCCCCTCCCAACAACGATCTATCGTTCCCCGCCGCCCCGGTAATGGATCATTCGTACAAATTATCGTTTTAAAAAACGACCGTTTTCATTAAATTACATATGAAATTATACCGAAACGGATAGACGTAAAAAGACACCTCATCACTACTACCACCTGCGTGTGTTTGTACGTCTGTGTGTGTGTGTGATTTTCGGGTATATATGTGTATTCTCGTTTCTATTTTTTTTTCGTTTCGTTTGTTTGTAGTAAATACAATTCCGTGCGCGCGTTTAAATAACAACAATTCCCGCGCAGGCTTCAATCAATTCCGAAACGTATACTTAACACACACACACTCGCATCGTACGTATATGTATACGGAACAGACACACATAGCACAGTCCCATTTGATTTTGTCGGGGAACGCCCACCGTTTTTGGTCGAAAATATTGAGCCACAGAGAAAACATCTCGTCTTCATGAAATGCCATTTAATTCGGTCGACGTGCGGCGGCGTCGGCTGTTGTGATTGCTGCGCGCACACGGAACCCGAGGCACGAAAATATATAATATACTTAATATAATGACCAAAAAACCTGGTAAAAAAAAAAAGAGACCTATTACTTTGGAAAACAAATGTACGCTCCAAGGCCTGCCGAGTCGAAATTAGGGCTTATTATCGTATATGTACACGCGCGTAGAGGCGCCTGTAATAAAACACGTTGTCCATATATCACACAAGCACACGGGCACACGGGCACATCGACAAATAACACATATCGACGTATAATTTCACCGGTCGATCCGCCGCGGGAGCTTGCGTGCCGCGCGCGCGCTCGCGTTATATAGTTTTAGGGTTAGAACCACGAGCGTGTGCTTGTAATAATATTAAAAACCCCTTCGGGACGACGAAGTAAAGCCAGCGGTGGCCTGTTATCATGTCCTGTAGTCCGATGTCGACGGCACGCGAGACCGTGATGCAACGGTTCCTTAAAATTCCATTTTCGTTTCCGCTCAAATTAAAAAAAAAAAAATTAAAAGTATCATACACGTTTGGCCAAAGAAATTAATATTATTCAAGGTTTTTTTTTCTTATTTTTTTTTTATACTCAAAACAAATTTCTACGGAAAACACTACGCTATTGAAGAATAAAATATCATTCTGAAATTCCGTTTTCGAGTTAGGTAAAAAAAAAGATTTTGTACTCTCGTGAACATTTTTATATTCCATTTAACGACGTCGATGACCACTGGGAATCGTATTATTTGAATGTTTTTACTTAACTTTATCACTAAATTAATTTGATTGTTTCGTATAAAATACTACACGTACGGTATGGAAATTATTATGCAAGCGTTTAAATTGCATGTTTCGAATTAAATACAGTTCTTAGTAGACGATGATGTGCCCGTTTGCCCATGAAAATCAGTTATAATAATTCAACGAAACGCAGAATAATCGATAGAAAACGATAGTTCAATAAATTTGATCGAATCGAAGCTTTTCCGTGCCGACGGAAACGTTATATGTTTAGCCGTTAACGAAAAAAGACAATATCCGATGTGGAGGCGAACCCGCTCGTGAACCATACGCCCATATTCGTTGCATTCGGACGGCGCAACGGTAAGTAGAATAGTACTACGTAAGCGATGCCGTCCGTAACATAACGCGTTTGCAATATCCAACAGATCTGGCTTCTTTCCTACATCGGTCTGCACACAACGTGTTCCGTTCCTTTTTCCTTTCGTAAGCTGCTGAGCACGACCGCCGCGCGCTGCATCGGTCTTGAACTCGCGCGTGTCCCCAGACAAGCGTACCGCGCTCGTACAATACGGTAACCGACCGCGTCAGCAGCAGCGGTAGGTAGCAAAGCGCGACGAGGATACGACAACGATATTCACTTAGGGAGACATTTGCGTAAAACATAAAACGAGCCCGAGGAGAACACGGTGTTTCGCGCGCACATAAATCTGATCGGCACGCGCGCCCCACACGAAGCGGATGCCGGAGACGCGCCGGACAAGTGTCGACCGTATACTGTTGTGTGTCTCGCGTGTACGCGCGCAACGGTTATCGAGCGGGTGACCGCCGCGTACGAGAACAGCGTAATATGTTTTTCTCCGGTTCCGCCCACCTCCTCCTTGCCCGCGTTTTATTCCTCTAGAAGCACCTAGCCGATAGCGGGTTGGGTTAGTGTTAAGCGTGCAGCGTAGCTTTTGTCGCGTTATTCCTTCTTATCCGGTACGAAGGAACATTTACGACGGTTGTCGTCCGATGGCGACGGCACGAGCCGAGTTCAAGTCTCCGCGCTCGCAGCGGTAGCCGAGACGTCGTCTAACTTAGCTGTAATGCGCGCAAACTGCGGCCACGGTTTCCACCGGGTCCTCTCAGCCGTTACCGTCCGCACAACGATGCGTCCACGGTCGATCACTGCGGATTCGACTAGCATTTCCGATCGTTGTGTCTCGCGCGCGCGTCTCTCTCCGCGTACGATTCGTATCGGATTGCGCCGCCGACGCGTTTTCACAACGCTACACCTCACCGCGAGTTTCTGGACTGCGGTTTCCGTTCGTTTCGTGTCTCCATCTCGTCGCTCCTGACGCACATTACGTAATGTAACGTTTTTTTTTTGTGCTGTTCTACGTCTCGACAGAGCCGGTTCGGCCACATCACACGAAGTACTGTCGGAGACACCTGTTTTTTTTTTTTTTTTTTTATTTCACTTACTCGCATTTATTACACACGATAATACATCCGTATACGGCGTACGAGATTATATTCGTTCGTGATCCGATTGGCGTCGAGTTTTTACGACTTTACCGGGAAACGTTACGGCAAACATAAACGGGCGTTGTGCACACTGGTTTCAGAAAACGCGTTTTTGTAATTTTTTTATTTTTTATACAAGTACACATATATTTATATAGAATTTCGACGAAAAATAATGCGTTTCAAAAAAAAAAAAAAAACAATCGCTATTTATTGAGTACCTAATTTTCAGAATTGAGATTAATAATGCCGCCTCGGGTGTATAGCGGTGGAGAGCGGACGCGCGTCGTCGCGTTGTTATTATTGGTTCACGTTCTCCACAATATACGTATACTGATTTATGTGTCAATGCTGGGCCGTTACCATCATCGATTTTTCTCGTCGTGTTTTTTCATTAGCCATATTATTATGATAATAGTAATAATATATTGTCTACACCAGCGATATTCGGTACCGATTGAAAATAATCGTGATAATCGTCAATGTGGAACGCTAACGCTCGCGCGTCTTTTAGAAATATATAGCCCATGAGTTTATGGCGATGAAAAAAAAAAACAACGCACCGCGCGACATTTTTTTTCTTTTGTATATACATTTCCCGTGTTAAACTGGAAAAATTAATGAGCCCAAAACCACGGGACGGCGGTGACTTAACTGAATTATCGAAACCGAAAACACTGTCTTCTGTGTAAAATAATATACGAAACGGAAACCAAGAGAAAAATGATAAAATCATACAATCTCCCCAGGTGTTGTTTTATGTTGTGCTTACGCTACAACGGTGGCAACGGAAACCATCTCTCGCAAAAGTTATTCAAATCGCTCGCGGCCGCTTCTTGTATTTTCCCTGAGTGTTATGTTAGTATAAATATGTATTGCATCACACACACACACACACACACATACACACACACGTATAAGATCTCGAGTGGCCGTACATGAGCAAACAGCCTTAGGTGACTAACTGACACGACCCTTCAAATCGGGATTAACGCAATGTATCCCCGCCAGACTTCGATAACTCCTCTTACGCGTACACACATAAATATAGTGTGCGCATATCTAGCAAATGGGTTTCGCGTATACTTTATGAACGTATAAAATGACATTGTAACAATCGTTGTACGTGTGTGTGTGTCACTACCAATGTCGGTACATGCAAGATATGGTGTGTAAAACATTTTACGTATATCGAAAAACATGCGTCGTATTTTGTAAATATTATAACATTCGACTTGCTCGTTGATCTTAATTATTTATTTTTCGTTTTGTTTTATTCCAGCCGAGTTGAAAATGGACGTACTCCGTGAGAGGGAAGTCAAAGGAAGTCTAGAACGACAGTTGGTCGACGCCCAAAAGCTGCGGGGTAAGTGATGTTTTCGTATGCACTTGAAATCTCATTTTCCGTTTATTATTTATACAAGTACTCTGCGCCCTTTTTGTTTTTCAAACAACTCGTGAATTTTTTCCACTAAACTACACTCTGTGGGGTGTGTGGTTACCACGAGTTGTTCGTATCTTAGTGCCAATGTAAATTCGTTGAGGGTGGTCAAAAACTCTGAATCGTACTGATGAACAATAAATTTGAGTATCCTGTTTAGGATTAGGTTACACGTGCTGCTGCTAATTTACAGACGCGCACATATACGAATACAATACGTATAATATTATATTATATACATAAACGTACATTCGATGAACCTTGACTGACCGTCTGTTTGACACAAAAACTAGAGTTCCATACACACGCCACGCGATGTGTATACATATTGTATACGGTATATGTGCGCAAACACGTCCAGGAAAAAAAAATAAAATATATAAGATGTACATTCGAGAAATATAATATCTTCCGACCGAGAGGAGTATATATAGTATTACAACAACAATGAGGGGGTGTATTTCATTCGAGTATTAGCATAAAACAAAACAAACTGGCCACCGGGATTTCCCCATACGGATTTCCGAATCGGTTGACAGTGTGTAAACGTATATGTCTCGTCTCCATTTGTGCGGACTACCCAAAAGCTTCGTCTTTCTCTTTCTCCTCGTTGTATTTATATGTATATATATTTGTGTGTGTGTGTGTGTGTGTGTGTGTGTGCATACGAGTATATATTATATTGACCAGTCCATTTAGTGTATTAGTCATATCGGATTTCATGGTCAAGAACTAAACACAACGTTGACAAAAACAAAATCATTTCGATTTTCCTTTCACCTGAAATGCGCGTACGTAACCCGATTCGCTATATTACTGCATGGGGTGTTGGAGAGAAGCTTTTAGGCTTATTATATATATATACATGTATATGTCAATAACCTTCGGATCAGGGCCCTTATAAGTGTTGTGCATCTCTGTGTGTAAGTCTCTGTGTGTATTTTATTTTTTTCGCTCTTTCTCTATCTCTCTCTCTCTATCTCTTTAAACGTAATCCATACCGACTGATTAAGTTTAATTGGCCGATCGATAATTTCTTGTTCATTCGTCCTGAATTCCGAATCATCTGCGCTCTCTTCTTACTCGCTTGTTGTTTATTATATACGACCACTATACGAACAGAGTAGTGAAACTGATGGCGGGGAAAATCGGAGGAAAACATTCGTGGAAGGAGGACAAGGGGTTTCATTAAGGAAACGGCTGAGTGGGCGACAGCGATGATCATCTCTTAGAATTAAACACTAATTAGATCCCAAAGGGGCGGTGGGAACGCATAAATCACTCTCCGCTGATTGGACAATTGACAGAGACATAGTTGATTGGCAACACTGATCGTGTGCTAACGAGGCCAAACATTAATCCGTCTCCTATTCATCGCAGTCCCTTGTATATATAGTATATTATTAGAAAATACAACGTCTGGACCGTTCCGATGCATGAAAGGTAAAGTTAACAATATCATGGCCAATCAATATGGCGTTATATTTACTTTTCTCATATTTTTAAACGTAAAACAAACAGAACATTTTGAAAAAATGGGCAAACATAAATTGCGCCCAAAGAAGGAAAACAATTGAAAATTGCGCCAGGTGTTTTTTAGGTACAAATTTCTGTATAGTAAATTGCGCCCAATAGAAATATTATTTTTATAATAGTCATTAAGCATTACCCAGACACCACAAGGAGGCAACTCTATTACTGTCTTCCAAAAAAGTTTTTTTTGGTTAATTTGAAATGAATAAATTAATTAATAAAAATAGGAAAATTAATTTTTTTTTTTTAAATATTATGGTATTAATTATAGTTTTTTAAATAATTTTTATTAAGTTAAAAATGTTAATAATAAAAAATACAGTTATAAGTTATCTGCATAGTATTGAGACATCATCTTCACATATTCAGCTCTCGTAATAGTGTTTTCATTGTACTGTTGAATCATTTTTTCCATTTTTTGAAATTTTCTTTTTGATTTGGTATTTTGAAATATAGGTACAAATGAAATGTATGAACCTATAAGGTTCATTTATACTATTCATTTTTATATAAATTTCAGATTGCAACTCTAATACTTTATCCATATAATTATAAATTTAAGGTTACTTAGATAGTAAATACTATGGGCGCAATTTACTATACCCATTTTAGATCCCTAAAAGTCCCGGGTGCAATTTACTATACCTATTTTAGAACCAAAAAAAAATCCCGGGCGCAATTTACTATAATATTGTACTACTTATTTAATGTGGGCGTGATTTACAAACACCCGAAAAAATCTAAGAGGAGAAAAATGAAGAAAATATTTTATTATATTGTATATACAGAAATCGTTTGGGAATTTCGTTGTTTCTAAATTAAAATATCAGTTTCTTACGAGTGAAACATATAAATAAAAAATATATATACAAACAAAAGAGTTTAATACCTATATATATATTCCTTAAGTATTAGTTTCTTTATGTCAATAAACTTTTATAGTTGATAACTTTGAAATATATTTTCGAACCAAATTAATTTCTTTGTACCGTTATGCAGAAATAAAACACTTTGCGTCATGAAACCGTTTTTACTTAATTCCACCAAATGCCTTACGACATCATGCACCGCCGCCTCCATCGTTCATTGTTTGGGAGTATTACGTTTTAATTAGATAATTGATATTTACTTTTCCGAATGAAAAGAAATTACACCCTCGTAAATTCTCTTGTGAATCAGTCGTAAGTTGGTGGCCTTTTGTTTTACCAAAAGGGAAGGGGGGAAGCACGCGCTCGTTTCAATGTCTTGTACACGACAACTGACAATAAAAACCATTGTCAAGAAAGCCAATGATCACTATACACCGTCTGCTTACGCGCGCACCGTATAACCATATACCCTTTTCTTAAGCTGTATTATTATTACTATTATTAGCCGCCACTGACATTTTCAAAGGTCGTTTCCGCCCCAGGCGGACCATGAAGTTTTTCCTTTTCCGTTTCTCTGTGCCGCATATATAAATACCAAGTCACCGGCCTGTCCCGCGTATTCGTAATAATTAACTCTCGGCCGCGTGCGCGTGAGCCATCGCGATGGCACGTGGAGCGAAGGATACGAAGGATATTGATATTTTCGTGTTGGTCGTATTACGTCCAATGAAACAATTACTATTATTATTATTGTTATTATTATTATTATTATTATTATTAAGAAACGCCGGCAAGGAGGGAGTTTTTGGGGGCTAAAAGTGGAGATCAAAAAGAGATATGGAAACGTTTTAATAATAACGATGGGCTTCGCATTTAACCCTTTTTTCTTCCGCGTCCCCCGTAATTAACCGAAGACAATGGAAGGGAGATTGGAAGCCATCCGTCGTTAGTACACTGCCGTGTGCATGGCCATCAATATTTTTTCCTTCGGGTGTGGAATGCAATAAATGTAATTAAAGTGTGCCCGCCGCTGCCGCCGCCACCACTACGATTTCCCGGCGGTTTCGTCCGAAACAATCGAAATTTATTTTATTAAAAACCATTTCAACTGTGTGTGTGTGTGTGTGTGTGTTTTTCGTTATACGTTCTACTGACGAGTCGACGTTTATGTATACATGTATTTATTTATTTTTTTTATGTTTTGACCGAGGGTAAAATTCCTGACCCTCTTTTCTACTGTAGCTAGTAATTATTAATATTGTGTATAATAATTTCCAGATATTAACATGACGATAAAACGCGCGCCGTGATGAGTTCATAGGAAATCATTAAACTAGTACACTTATTCGTAATATTATGCACATAGGGCATTGGCTTTTGTTTCTACGTTAAAAAATTAAAAATATCGGCGTGTTTGGGTCTATACGTTGTAGACTACGATAAAATAATAACTAATAAGATCTGAGGCATCGAAATTTCAATTCCTCATTGTACGCAATCGTCATCGTTTTTCGTGTTTCGTATACAATTATTTCCACACACATTTACTTTCGGAACCATCGCGGTCTGTTCGTATGTTCATACATTTTATTTAATAATTTGACTTCCCATTAGAGAACAATATCGATTTTTCGTACGTTCATAATACACTTTCGTCATATATTTCTGTATTTTTTTCTTGATATTATACTGCAAATCGTCGTACTATTAGATTATATTTGGTAATAGTATAGGTACTATCAGTCGTACGTCTATTACACGTAATTAATCGTTCGATTAATATTTGCGTCACTGTATAGAATCAATTGCTATAAATCAGCGATGACGGAAAACAAACAAACTTGTTTTTACTGTGTATCTGTAGTTCGTCTTAAGTTTCGTAGTATTTTAATACCCAAATATAAATGGCAAGAACCAACATTTAGCCGTGTTCCGATTAGTCGTGTTACAGCAGCAGCTGCTGTTAATATTTTATTTGCAAATTTGTGCTTTTTTATTTTTTTAACCATAATGTTGGTATCGATTTTATGCATTCCGACAGAATTTGCAATTAACACACCCAAGTCAATTACTAAGGGATGGGTGGGCGAGTAACTCAAGGGGGTGTCTAGTTACGTTTCACAGGCATTTCCGGTCGGCCGCGTGACATCTAAAAATTCGCTTCCGTTCGCCAGTCACGTATACGAGCATCGAACGTCGCGCGTACTTTTAATGCCGTGTCGCCTCGACGATCGTCGGAGTGGCAGGGCGAAAAAGTTTATGTAATATCGTTCGACGAGACTTAACCGCCGCAAATATTCAAACATGAATCATCATTACCGAGCTTGGCACGCACGGTGCATCATAACCATTTGCCTCGCGCAGTATAATAATAATATGTATAATATAGCAACGGGCCCCCCTGTACTTCAAACGCCGTTAAGGTTTAAAAAACGAGGGCGAGAAACGTAGAGGTACAGGAAAGGTAGAAGGAGAAGAAGAGTCGTCATTTTGTCGTTATCGATGTTCTTGGTTTAGAAGAGAATATCCCAAGACGGCTCCGATGACGATGCACAGGGGGCAGCACAAGGCATCTAGCGTAGGCAATCAACTGCACACTCAGGCGTTGCCGGATGCGTCCATTCAGTCCCCGTGTTCGGTGGAAACAAATATCTAAATAAAACGACTATTTCTATTATTATATCTATTATTATTTAAATTATTATAACTACTATTATTATTATTATAGTTATCGCCAAGTGCGTGTGCGTGAATGAGCGAACACACAAAGAACGGGTTAAAACACACTTTACATCACGTGGAGGTGCTGGTAACGGCGTGGTCAGCAATCCGACTCTGGGCTTTGATGTGGGCTTCTCGTTCCGCGGGTTGTGGGGGTAGAAGTAGGAGAGGGTTTATCCCGAAAACAAGAGATGTCAAACGGTGCTGTGGTCTGCAAACCGTTACGCGACCCTTGGTCGCGGCACGTTTTGTATTTCAAAACCTCTCGTTCAGCAGGGCGGCCTTTTGTCGCGCCCAGCGAGACCCGTCGCCCGGATTTAATAATAACGCGATTTTAATCGAAGTCGAGCACATCAAAAGCACGGCCGTTTCTTTGTGATCATTTCACGGATGCAAAGTCCCCACCTCGTCAGACCAGCACCCCGGTGCCGCCGTCCACCGCCGCCGCGCTGGAGCTACGACCTCGGGGTGTTAAATATTCATGGGCTCAGAAATCGAATTTTCGTCGGCCAGCGATTTTTGACGTCCAAATTACGCATTACTCGGTGGCGCTCGCTAAAAACCGATTAACAGTTACACGCGCACACATGAACACGAAAAATTGGTCTCGCGATTTTCATCGTTATTAATTTTGAACTCACACGACAGACGTGTGAATAATGAACATCGCATTCGGGTTTAATTTAGAAACCGCTTGTGCGCCATCTCGTCAGACCGTCGAGCCGCGCGTGTCCGTTGACCGGCCGTTATTTCAAAACGCGATTTCGATAAACCGCTGGTGGCGGAAAGATGTACACACTAGGGCCACGATATTATTACGGGCGGAGGGGATCAATAGCGGTTTTATTATTGTCTTTCGAATACTTACGTCTCTGGGATTTTAACGCGCCACTTCTGAAGTAAAGCGCCTCGCATAAATAAGCATTATAAAATAATTCCGAGCCCATTTCCCTCGCGGCAGACCGATTCGCCACCACCGCCAACGTTGTCGTTGTCGCAGCAGCGGAGGGCCAAATCCTCTTATATGGAAATATAAATTATTAAACTTACGCCGTGTGACCATTTTATGGATGGACAAAAAGGGCAGGACGAACGGTGGTGGTGGTGGTGGTGGTGGTAACGTCGGCGGTGGACCCGTCGTAAAAGAGGACCTCTCCATGCACGTAAACACTCGCATATATACATGTATATTCACTCACTCATAACGTATATCTCAGTTTTATTGTTTCTCTACCGTCGTATCCATCCCCTTTTGCTCATTAATTCCCGTGCGAAATATTCCACAGAAAGTCTTGTTTACACAGGCCACGTACACCCGAAAACACTTTATACCACTCTTCCGCTCAAACTACCCGCAGGCGACCCTCTTCTATGCTATCCGTCCGGTATAACGTTCGTTGGCCGTTTCGGAGTGCGAGACCAGGGGACAAATTCCTGTGCGAATGTCATTCCGATCGGGTTTTAGCAACCGCGTGTCAGTATACCCAAAGTTCCCAACCTTTACAGGTATATAATTGCTTACAGGGTTTTAAGTATTGTTTCTGTAAGATTTTAAGGGTCACTTTTACCGAGAATTATCGTTTTCCGTTTCGGTATATACGTTCCCTGAAAGTGATTTAAACGTGGATGTTGGCCGTATAATATATCGATATCAGTGGGTTGTTGTAAAATTTAATTTGATTTTCAAAATGGATGTTCTTCGCAGACTTTGTCGGATTAAACAATGTTTTGTCTGACGAGAGGGTATTTTTTTTATTAAAAACTTTTCGGTTTATCGACATGACTCCGGATAAGTCTTCGAACACCACCGTGCAACAACTATTTATTCGGAAACTCTTTATGTACGTAGTTTCTAAGAACATTGCGAAAAACCTAAATTGTCCGAATGAAAATAATCCCCGGGGAGTAAAACCGTTTACCTTTGATCTGTCGCTATTAAAATTCGCGTACAAACTCTCGAAGGGTCCACTCATTATTGTGTTCTTCCCCTTGGCCAGGGCACAAATTGGATTCCTTGCTAGCTGCTCTTGTTCTCGTCCCTCCGGCGATGGCATACATAACAGTAAAAAGGTATTTCGGTTATTCTCGAGAATAAATATTGTTTTTTTTTTTATGATGCGCAGTAAAAATAAAAAAGAGAAAAGAAAATATTGCCGTACAAATGATCACGAGAAAATTCATTTCTCTGTTCGAATATTTTTGCTGACCCTCGCCCCACATCGCATGATGGAAAATTGAAAAACACCGAGCGACAATCGTAAAGTTTATCATCCCGAAAAATCCTCAACGATTTTACAGTCTCTCCGCGAATACGGGCACTTGTGTATCGTGCTCCACCGACGAAATATTAATTAAATTTCGACGTCATCAAGAATACGAATATTGTACAAAAACAGAACGTGCTTTGCCCTTTTATTATATATGCACACGCAGTGCAGTGTTTTATGATAAACATATACTACATTATAGGCGTAAATAATACAGTAATACCTCCTTAAGTGGAAACCTTTCTAAGGTGAAAAAAAATTGTCCGTTTGAAAGTTTACTTGATTCTCGATGTCATCAATAGCGATCACGGTTCCTCAGAATACTACTAATGTATACTTGTTTAGTTTTTGATAGAAAACGTTTCGATCGTCAAACGTTTTTCGTCCGAGTTTCGCGAAAAACGGGGCAGCGCGTCTTATGCGGCTACGCGAACAACTTCCGCAGTTTGTTTCCGGTCCAACGATTTGTCACCACTCCCTTTTTACACAAATATTTATATACATAGATAATATTGCCGTTGAACGATTTGCATAAGGCGTGCGCGATCATCGATTAGAATAACCGTATTTGTTTTCGCTCACACACGTATGAACTGCGACGCGGACGACCCTCCGCGCGGCGACCTGCGGTGAATCTCTTCGGAGACGCGCGCGCATCGTACACACATAATATTTTATTATTATACAGTCGGCTGGTAGTTTTTTTTATTTATTTTTTTATCTCCGTGACGCATACGTTTTAAAACGTTATCCCTACATTGTTCGTGCACGCGTGTGCGGGGAGCGATTTGGAAACGTTATTCTTTCTAGTTTTTTTTTTTCGCCACCACCGCGATTCCAAACGGTTTCAATTATTATTACTATTACTATTGACATTACCGTCGTTGTACCGTGGAACGAACCACGCGTTTTGCAAAAATAACACCGTTCGATATTTATCGGTGCTGCGCGTTGCACACCGACACGTACACTATACAACACCGAACGGCAAAGCGGTTAAGTGAATACTCGCGTTCACGCCCGCCACGACCAGTAACGGCAGCTGTTGCCAGGTCGGTGCTTGGTTATAATTATCGCCGCGGTCTGGCCGTGCCGTGTAAACAACCCGCGATAAGGGAGCGTGTTAAGTGAACGTTGTCGTCGGGTCGGCGTTATCGGCGCGGCAGAACAGTAGGTAGTAGTCGTGTCTCTGCTCTCCGTCCGCGCGCCGCACGCGATGTGTCCGGTCGTTTTATTTTTTTTTTATGCATTTGCGCCGGGTGCGTGCGCGCGTCCTTGTCAACGACCACTGGTCACACCGCGAATGTTTCGCAACATGCACGCGAGTAATGTTACGACGAGGTTCTGGTATCGGATACGTGTTTGGCCGAAAACGATATAAAATTTTTTTCCAAACTTTTCGGACCGCCGATGGTCAAGATATTGAACGGACGACACGATGTCCGATGATTGAATTCGAACGATGGCATGTCGATCACCGGAATGATTCCATATCGTTACTCGGGTGCCGAACCGTTCGATATCGTCCGAACGGGAATGCCGTTTTGTACGCGAGTTTCCGGTTCATCGTGTACATCGCGACCCGGTGCGATTACGTATTTCCGTCCTGCGCACGCACTCCAAGGCTCGTGATTAAAATGAATTAACTTAATTCGTTTTAAAACCTATAAACCTAATTAACCTAACCAACAACCGGATTGCTGTGATCGTGTTTGCATACAACCTATCCAATCAGTTAGATCAGGGGTCGGCAACTAGCGGAAGGCAATATTCCGGACCCTGTCAACTTTTATTTTCATACTTCTAATATTGTAATTTTTGATATAAATAATTTGCAATAACCAAATAAATATTTTTATTTTTAAAATATAAAGATTTGAAAAAGATTTTTTTTACTGGAGCTCATTGATTTATTGTTTTAAACTTTAGGAACCAAAATGAATTACTCGCCGACCTCTGGGTTAGACGTTCGACTGTAGCAAAAAAAGTCTCGTGATCCCTCGATTACCTTTCATAATGCAATACGTAATACCCCGCACATCGTTTGCCGTATCGGAAGCGAGTTGTATATTTGCGTTATTATTGGTACCCGTGAAAGGGCATATTTATCCGAACCCCGTGTTTAACCGATCGACCATTATTACGATATAATTTAACGAGTATTTCATACGTTGCGGTTATTTAAATTCCGACTTATACGGTCATCGCGTACTGTTTCGACTACATATGTACTGAACATCGGTCGTACACATTGAACCGTTCAAGGTTAAATTCATAACGATCGGTTATAATACACAATAATACGTTGCACCTACGCATAAATCAACGTGGAAGTAAGCGAAAACCCGTGATAAACTGTTTTGTTCGCGAACATCAACGGAATGTGGTACACGACTTGGTTTCCTTGGCGAGATATCGAATACGGTTTCGTCCGGAAATGTCGCGGAATCATAAAAAAAAAAAAAAACAACAATATTATCACGGTCGTCATTGTTAATGTTATAATTATTCCGCAACGTGCATACCGGATGTAGTACAACGAGAGGGAGAGAACTCGCATAATTGGACGAGGTCGGCGTGTCTCTTAAACTTCTGTGGTGACTCGGTACGGCGTGCTGCCAGTGCTACGTTAGGCCGCGTACGCTGAACTTTTCGGCGACTTCCCCTATGCCCGTTCGGCGGTTTGTCGCGCGGTCTACAATCATTACGACGACAAACACGAACGAATAATATTCGGCGAACGCGCGTGTTTGACTGTACACGAACATTCCTGAAACCCGAGGGACTGTACAGCTGCGCGTCTCGGAACACCACCTATGCACCAGCGGCGTAAGACGTTGTTGGCCGCCGAATTGTTTCCTTCTTCACATCAAAGCATTCTCTTCCGAACCCCACGATCACAGTGCCGTCAACCTCCGTCATCATCGTTCAGACCCTCGAGCGACGACCGTTGACTTAGTGTGTAATGATTCCGACGAGCGGACCGTTTGTTACACACACAACAACAGCGTCCTTTAATAATATTATGAAAACGCGCTCGACCGATTTGCATTGATGTTGTGCTGAACGTAAGTATGATTAGATTTCTCGGACACAGTGCGCAATTGGAAGGGCTTTACGCGTTTGTAATTTAATGGCACGGTAAACTTATGAACAGGTATATCGGAGGACTTTGTTTCTCTTGCGCACCAGAGTGCATTAAACGGTCGCACGGTTTCGCCGCCCACACGCGAACGATATACAGTTTTGTCGTTTTATTCATCCGCGCGCACTTGACACCGTTTTCCATTTACCGTGCGTGTACAGCAGCAGCAATAATAATGCGTAACGTATGTACACTGTTTGTACGGTGCATGACGTGCGCGAACGAGCAAAATACCCGGAGTTTGTTTTGCATTTATTTTTATCGACCGACCCAGACGGTATTTACAATAAATTACGTAATATTACATATATATATATGGATACGTATGAGGTAATTACGACAAAAAGGCAAAGAGCGAGTACGACGGAACGATCAGAAGAAGACGCGCGCAGCTGAGATGTAAGATATGCTGGAGAAGTATTGAAATGGATATTATATTATCTGGTCGTAAAAAAAAAAAACACGTACACAATATACCGTATGTACGCCAATACTACACATGCGCCAACGTATATAATTCGTATAGCTGTGCGCATATACATTGTATATTTTTACGATCAATGAGACGTCTTATGTCCGACGGCTGAGCGGCGTTCGGGGTCCAAGTAGTATATTTATCGAATACGAGAGTTTTTGACGCGCACCTATATGACGTACGTACGAGATCACCGCCACGGGGGCGCCTCGGGTGACATAAAGTATACGGAACGTATTGATGGACCAATAAAATTACCCGACGAAACGTATACATATAATGCTGTGTATAACGAGCAGCGTTCTTCGGCCAGACGCGGAGAAACGTTTCACGTTTTGTCGTAGTGTCCCGTGTGCTCGGAGAACTCGGTGACTTTAACGACCAAAACCGCCTTGGCCGTCCGACGATCGGAAGCACCGAGAGACTCCGTCGATCGCGTCCTCGTGCTACGTCTATACCTATGCCGTGTACGGCAGAACGAGATTTCGAACCGTGCGCGTATCAGTTGGCCCCCCCCAATGTTCGTGAATTTGAAAAACCGACTCGACACGTAAATCATTGCGATACTTCTTGGCATACGCTCGCGTGATCCGTACTCGTCAACGGTTTTTCTCTGTATTGTTATTTCGCCGCATGCACCTCAACCTTCGAACGTCGCTGATATCGGCAACCTCAAACAGATCCAGGGTCACCGTCGGTGAGTGGTGGCGGGCGGAAATCAACGGGACGACGACACGCGCGTTCTGGCCCGTAATTGCGTTTAATTGTCGTGTACGGGGCCGTCCGATCGGATCGTTAAAACGATGAGCGGACCGGGCTGCCGTAAAGGCGTCGAAAGGTATATAAAAGTCGCCGGCGGACGACGTTAAATTCGACGAGGGAAATTAAATTGGCCGGTCACGCGTTTTATTATTGAACCAAGTGCCGTGATTCCGACGATAAAACAACCGTTAAATAGGTCCATTGTACGTCGAATAATATTATGTTTGTGCGCGCACAAACGTTTTTAATTGACACGCAACGTTTCCGATGTCCCTGTCTCGTACGCGGATGTGTACACGGATCGGTTCGTCTCCCTCGGAAACGCGCGAAAGCGAATTGCGTACATTACGTACGAATATATGTATACACATTTATATGGACAAAGGACGACAGAGTAATATAATATTACAGGAGGCCGTAATTCAAAGGCCAACGGGGCAGAGTCCACACGTACCACTATAAATAGATGTACACGCGCGCACGATGCGATATAGGATTATGGTTTTACGAGGTTTCGTGCGAGAGGGGTTAACTGCTTGCCCACCGTGTTCGCCACGCCGCCGCCGTCGTTTTCTAGAGAAATTTACAATAAGGTCCCAAAGTTGTGCGCGCACAGCTCCGGGGATTTGTGGCGTGTACGACTACGTCTTGTTCTATCGGCCATAACACATGTGGCCGACCGACCGCGCGCCACCCCTTCTCCACAACCTCGTCGTCGTCGTCTTCCTTTACGCGGTCCGACCGAGCACCTTGTTGAGATAATTACCCCGTGGGTAGTTTAACGGCTGCGGTCTCCGGGTTTCCTCCTCTCGATTACCCGATATTAATATTAATGTCGCGCGCGTATGTACGTGCAGCCGTCGGTGCCCGATAAGGAGCCACGACCCTGTTTCTCCGTCCGCCGCTCATCCCGCGACGCTTTTTCTTCCGTCAGCGTTTTAAGGCCATATGGAACCGGGTATCATCCGGTCAAACAGTCGCTGGTGTGCACACGTGCGCTGCTGTGTGTTTCGGTGCACGCCGCGAACGCGTAGCGACGATGTAACGCCACTCATAGGGTCTCTATCTCTGCTGCGTGGGCGTGTTCGAGGCGTCGGATGTTCCACTACTCGAAAACGGCTCGTTTTCTTCCCGCCGTCACCGAATCGTTTCTCCCGTCATCCGAAATCGTTTTCATCGCGATATTTTAATTCGTTTCATTAACCGCAACCAAAGTTTTGTAAAGTCTTCTCCTCCGTGGAGCGGTGGCGTTTTACTCGGAAAAACAAAAACGCCTCGACGGTTAAGACGCACGCTTTACACGGCCGATGAGCAGATTTTTCAATGGCACTTTTTCTCCGCGCCCGTCTCTTGGCCGTCTAATAGCTCGTGTTAAACGCGAATTATATAAAGCTCGGCGACGGTGTTGTCATTTAAAATTCACTTAAAACCACCGCCGCGCACCCCTTTTACCGGCTTAGCAAAGCGTAAACACAAAGGACGTGCAAATTCGTATAAGTTTTCCGGACGGGCCGCCTGAGAAAGGGATTCTGCATGAAGTGCACGCCTCGAGACGCGTATTTATATAATATAGCCCGCCGAGTTTTTAAGCCGAAATGTTTTAATATGATTTCGGGGCAAAACTTGCCATTTTCTTAACCACCTTGAACTCTCCGGCCCGTCACCGCTGCTTTGACGAAGTCTTCCACGGGGGACGATCGGTGTTTGTCGAAAATCGATAATGAGAAGGGTGGTGCACCGTTTACGCGCTCATACACACAAATACAAGTGGCACTTTCGCTTTATACGCGTATTATTACACCCACCTATACATTATATACATATAAACTCGTATAAATGCGCATACAAGCGTATATTCATATATTTATAATAACAATAACACACATCGAACACGTCGAATTTATTGAATATAATCCGAGCGTGGCGTTTTATATGCGTATTTTATGATAAGCTTTTGTGCGCAATATGCTATACGATATTGTGTGCGCATATACGTACGTAAGCGAACGGGCGAGCGACTGAATTATTATTACCCCGTTATTATTCTAGGGGTCGCGGTGTGTGATAAGACCGCCGTCGCCGTCGTCGGAGCACATAAAAGTAAATGACACGAAAATCGTGTATACATATACATACATATTATAATACTCGCACAGAGTCACCGTCGTATCCGACGAGTGGAAAAATTGACTTTTTCCCGTCGCCATTGTTCCCCACCACCGCCACCACCGCCGAAGTTTTATGTGTATAGGGTTTTCCAAATGCAATTTTTTTATCAAATGACAAAACGACTGGAAAAATCATTTTCACCTCCTATCACCCCCACTCCGTTTATTTTTTTATTTTTTCGCGCACATTAAATGTAAGCACAAGAGTAAATATGATTTCACTCCCCATACCATCTACACACATACACACACACACATATTTATATATTGTATAAATGTGTGTATATAAATCGAATGGGCGATTGCGGGCGTCGCGTGCATTCCCTATATCTCCAGCAAACCGTGTGTAATTTTTATTTTTTTTCTCTCCCCCGTCCATTGTCATCTCTCTCACTCCGGAGATAAACGCAAATGCGAGTTGTCACGGGGAAGCGCGTACGGTTCGCTAGCCGCCGGATATTGAGTTACAGCTGATAGTCTGTGTTCGATCGGTCGGCCACTTCTATTCCGGTACGATGCATTTGAAAACGGGACATCGGCTTCGATATTTGTCCGCGCGCCCGCAGACCGGTTACACATCGACGGCATAAGCCACTAAGTCACATTGCTGCGCAGTGCACCGCACACACGTGTGCAACGGTCCAACGGCGCGTTGTGATTTATTGCGGTGAAAAAACAAAAATCAAAAAAAAAAAAAAATCCTACTCTTGTTTATATAATCGTCCTGCAGGATCCGATCAACCCTTTTCCAATGCAGCATCGCGTATGGTATAGTGAACGCGGTGTATTATATTTTAGTGCTTACGTGCTGCTGTTGTCGGTTTCCGACGTATGTATAGGTATATACGATACTTCTTACTATTACACGGAGACAGATGGCGGAGAGTGTGGTGTGTGTCGTGTTCGGAAACGATATCCATTTTTTTTTTTTTTTTTTATAATTACCGAAAGTCAATATACGTATACACACACGTACGATTAAATCGACGGTTGTGTCGCTGGTGCACGTTGTATTATATCACAAAACGTACCGCCACCGTTTTGACTTCAACTTCCCGGGCCAACGCGTGTTCAACATAGAACTGTACACGTATATTATCGTATTATAATTTATATAGGCGCTGCTGATGCGCTCTGGTTATTATCACAAGTGCTCGCGTTCGTACGGGGTTAAAAGCTCGTGCATAAGACATGACAAACGAGTTTATGATTCTCGACGTATAATTTTTATTTTCCGCATTCGCCGCGAGAACAGACCAGCAAGGAATAGGGACGACGACCATTCGAACCATATTCCGTGCGCATGTATTCGTGTTTCTCCGTTTATACTTTATTGCCGCCGCTGCCGCCACCGTTAAAAGTCGTAAAAAGAAAAGAAAAAAATTAAAAACAAAACAAAGACTCGTCGCATAATAATTTACGGTTAAGCGCCTCGATAATTGTATTTTGCAGTCGGAAATTAACGTCGTTCCTCTCGGAATTATTCATGCCGATTCCGCGCACCGTTAAAAGCTTTGCGCGTCCGAAGAAAAGGTTAAAAGCTACAACAAGAAATAATGTTCCAAGGGTTGTTGTTGTTTTTTATTATTACGGGGAGCGGTTTTTTTTTAACAAGACGTTAAAAGGGTAAAGAAATTGCTGAACAAAAATTAGCCTTTAATACGATTTCGTGGGCGCGCGAGAAGGAGAAAAACAAAGCACTTTTGCCTTCTCACCAGTCGTGTAACGGCCACACTGTGAGTATGTGCGTATTATACAATAGCGTTCTCAGCTGGGAAATCTGTTTTTAATATCAAGACGTGCAGTAATTTTTTTCCTCTCTAATATTCATTATATATATACATTATTTCAGTTGTAGGCTGTAATTGTAGTCGTCGTTTTTTCTTCCCCTCTCTCGTTACTAATGACAAAACTTATGTTATACGTGCCGTACGCTGTGAAAAAGATAATCTTTATAGAATAAGAGGGTTGTTGCAGTAGTATAGCGATGTATATATACAACGGTACAACAAAGTCCGAGGCGGACTCGACGAGACGTCGAGAGACGGATTACGTTGCCAAAGCCAAAAAACTCTGCCGCACTGTTTAAAGTCGTCCAATTACCGCGCGGGTCTCGAGAGAGGCTGCAGAGGTGGCCGCGTTTTAATTGTATTCTTTTGCGGAGAAATAATTATAAAGGAAATGCGAGAACTTGCGACGTCTTGTTGAATTTTCTTCCCGGTCCGTCGCTTTCACTTCTTGCCGTCGTAGCCGCTCTTGTTAAAGAAGTTTAAATGAATATTATTAAAAACGAGGATTATAATGATAATAGAAATAATAATAATAATAATAGTATATTATGAAAACGAACGAAAAGACTGTCTCTTAGTTTTCGATTAACGCCATTTCTTGATTGGATTATTTTTCGCGTTAATGCATTTTTGTGGTCTTTGAAGAAGGGAAGTGTTTCGCATAAACATCGCGGCCACGTTTTCGTTATTGTCGCCGTTGTTGATCAAATTTTCTCTTTTGTCCGGCTCCATTAAGGAGAAGTTTCCTTCACGATTTGTGGTCTTACCCATCATCAAGACAATATATGGCCGAGCTGCGATCCATGCAACCGATATACACTACACAACATATATTTTGTTTTTTCATTTGTTGATCGGCGTGTTGGCGGAGATGTTTTGACGGTGTCCGGGCGAGACCGTGGGTGGGGGAAACCAAAACCCGGTTTGTTGTCGAACACATACATACATACGATACGATAAAATACACTACTACTATGCACATGTCGATGGGATTTATAATATTCAAAATGAAAACACGCAATATAGCCGATGGTCTTAATTAAAGAACCGGTGGTCCGTCATTGTTTGAATGTCTATTATTATTATTATTATTATTATTGTTATTTATTAATCTCCGATCTGTGGTGTAGTGCGCGCCACAGCCTTGCCCACAGAATCCTCCCATCGACCAATGATACGCCGCGACTAGCGAACATGTAAAAATATTATTTTCCATCATTTAATTTTCGTGTACCTATACACAGGTAAAAAAAAAAAAAATGTAATAATAATAAAAATTACTACAGGAAACAAAGAATTCGTCTACCGTCTTTCGTTGTAGCGCAGCGCACCCGTAGGCCCATTTATATTTTAAACTATATATATATATATATGTATGTGTGTGTGTTCGTAATAATATAATGATTTATATAACATATAACATAAAACAGTCCTTTTGTGTGTTCATTCGGACGATGTGCGGAGGATGCCTGGCTTGTTTTCCGATTTCTTTGATGAAACCACCACCCGGGTGCGGTCGGTGGTGCGCGAAAAAAAAAAAGAAAAAAAAAGTTTATATACATTTATTAAATACAATTTTGTTGTGTTTGTTGAATCGAAAGAGACGGGAATGGTCTCGCGACGGCCGTAGCGGGTAGGTACAGTCGTGATGCAGTGCGTTTACGCAGCGGAGTACCGTATATATTTATTTGTGTTTGTCCGATTCGATTAACCGCACCGGCAACGTATAGGCAACCAGTGAACCGCGAGAATCGGAATGATAGTGAAATAATAAACGGGAACCTATTACGAGATAATGTTACGCATACATGTGTATATGCACACGTAAAACCGATTCGTACGCAATACTATAAATGCGCATGTATGTTTTGTGTTACAGTCGTTTACCAAAAGCGTCTCCGCAGAGAGAGGAAAGCCAGGAAACGCGTACAAGATCAGCTGGAACAAGAGTTGAAGCGAAGGGCTCAGCTCGAGGAGATGATCAAAGCGGCCGGTGCACCAGCAGACGCACTCCGTATACTAACAGGTACGTTACTGGATAGATACAATAAAAAAAAATAATACCACGTCGATAATATACTACTTATTGTATACATTGTGTATACCTATATTATACTTTACTGCACATGTAGTTTTATCATTTTGCAACACTGATTTTCTCGTGAAGACCAATGGTGTGCAAAACATTGATTAAACCAGACTAAAGGGAAATTTATTCCTTGCATATTATTTATTATTGAAAAAAAAACAAAAATAAAACACGTGAAATATTTTTGACGCAAATAACAAATTATACAGATACCGGGGGTAAAGAAAAATAATGCGACTTAATTTGTAGTGGCTATAACAATCGTAAATTTTGGAACAAAGGCGAATCCGATTAATTTGTTGTTCACTGATTAAACACCAATGGTAAAAACATAATAGAAAAATATTTTCGTCAGCTTGTCGCTCTATTGTTCAATGATATAATGTACCGGCATCGGGTGGCGAGTATCTTTTTATTTGTCGGTTAAGAATAACAGTATGATAAGGGTTTACCGATCCCGAGTACGCGGGTCCACGTTTTAATTCGTTAAACCGTAGTACATGTGATTCGTTATTGTGTCGTTGATAACCGTTACAAAACGTGCATAAATGTTACAGAAAACAACAACGAAAAGCCGAGGGACAGGTCTGAACAGTCGCAGAGCCCGCAAAACTATTCGTCGGGACCGGTGCAACGAGGTTCGGAGACGTCCAACGACAAGCAGTGGAACTATTCGGGACTGGACCTGATGAGTTCGTCCGGGGCCGCAGCTTTCTGGCAAAACTATTCCGGTAAGAGGACACACGATTGTCGTAACGCTTCATTGGCTTTCCTTTTTTTCGTCCGGCGCAACGACCGTGTGTGCCGCAACAGCACGTAGGTGGGCCGTGGTGTGAGAAATCCGGGGGCCTAAGGGGTATATCTTAAGGTATATCTTATTTTTTTCCGCAGTTTTCATAAAAATCTTATCATTATTTGTGTTTGATTTTTAATAATTTGTAGTTCCTAATTTCCAGACCCTCTAAAAATTCCGATCATCCCATTCCTCCGTCTTCTCGTCAGGACTGAGCATACCGACGACATTTGCGCGCCTGACGATTTTATCGCGATATCGCTGCCAAGCCGTACAAAAAACACGCATGAGCATGCGTTGTTTCATGCTCAGGCGCACACGCACACGCGGAAATCGTTGTTTGCGGACGGAAACAAACATAAAT
This sequence comes from Sipha flava, assembly GCF_003268045.1. Classification (NCBI taxonomy): domain Eukaryota; kingdom Metazoa; phylum Arthropoda; class Insecta; order Hemiptera; family Aphididae; genus Sipha; species Sipha flava. The sequence continues at coordinate 724,560 of NW_020271755.1, read as the reverse complement.
AGTGATTAGACGGCGGGCGGAGATTTTTGTTTTATTTTATTTTTTCAAATTTGCATTTCACGTAGTTACGTATTCATGGATCGTGCGGCGCTGCCGCAGTGCATGTTTTACCCCTGGTCGGGGGTGTGGTGACGTTACACGCGTATTGTTCGAAACTGCCGACGTTATGTGTGCCGGTTTGTAATGAGAACTTCATACTCGTGTAGTGCGTATGACGTTCGCCCCGTTGCTGTTCAGAAATTCCATTTGCAATAAACACCGAGGTTAACCCTCCGCGCCCTGCAAACGTTGCTGCCGCAATTGACCCTTTACACTCGTTTTCCGCCGACAACATCGGAGTGTGTATATTATAGTGTCGTTGTAGTCATGTATGTGTGTTTGTGTGTGTGTGTGTGCTGCGTATTATGACTGGCTTTTTTATTATAATTATTATTTTATTTTTCACTCGTACTTTTTACCCCCTTCTCGCTGTCTCGCCCGATGACTACACCGACGACGACGACCACCACTACCACTACCTCTACTAGCATTACCACGGTGACGATATATTATTTTATAGCGTTGCGCCAACCCTTTCGGCATACTAATCAAATCGCGTTCGCTGCAAACTAACCAGAAAACCGTATGCATTATTTACGCCGGATGGGACCTGGTGGAGACGGTTCGCCATCATCGTTACACAGGCTCGCGCATACAGGAAGTCGTACACTTGGAAACCTCGGATGCGCGCGACTCGAACAATCGTTTTCCGGACGCGTGTAGAAAAAAAATGAATTAAAAATATACCCCGAAATGTAAATAAAACCGAGGGCAGCTAGTGACGCGGCGTGCCGAGAGTAATAAAAGTACGACTAAAAACAAATACCCACGACCCTACTAAAATATAAACGAAATCGTATATCTCAAACTGCAATGTACCCGTATACGCCTCTTTTCGGCCGTGATCACCCGAAAAATAGCTCCGTCGAGAGTTTATTATTGTCATCACCATTTTTGTTGTTATTGTGATCAAACATTGTTGTATCTTTTGCTCGTTGTCGTCAACGCCGAACGTTCATTCATAGTTTTCGGTAGCAGATCGATTTTTCTCAACCACCAATTCGTATCATATATGGTAACTACAGATTCCGTGAGCACGCAAACAATGCACGGCTAAATGTTTGAACTCGACGTCGTCGTTATTTGCAGTATCTATTTTACAGTTTCTAAAACACCACGATGTCGTTGCGTTTGATGAAATACAGGAAAAACTAGTCCCTCAAATCCCCCCCCCCCCCAATATCATCCATAAATAGCGCTTCTTTAACGGCGCTCTTGCCACCGGTTACACGGCACGTGTATTGCACAGCCGTGCCAGTAATTAAACTCTCAACGTTCTACTGCGAACAGTAAATATACATATATGCGTATGAAACGGTTTTCAGAGACTTTTCGCCGAATGGAGTTTGTTGTTTTTGCGTTTGTACTTCGGTGCTGACACTAAATCCGCTTAAGTAGCAAAGGAATAAGTAATGTAGACGGAAGAATAAAAGATAAAAAAAAAAGGAAAAAGATAATCTTTTTTTAAACACATCGTGACAAAAGGTTGCATGCGCGGGTGGGGAAAAAAGCTCACGTTATTTATTCAATTTCACGGTTGAGCCGTTTTGGCAAGAAGCGATTATTTTTATTTTTTTACATGATATCTCTGCGCGTATCCTACCCCCGCGGGCGTGTATTTTTGTGTCTCGACTCTCTGCCGTCGATTTAATAATATTCCTTCGCCCCGGGCGTTATTACGGCAATTTTCTCGGCACCGAATTACAATTTAATTTCGTCGTGTGACACATGAACTGCAACGGCCATAGAAAAACGAGATTTATACTGTACGCGCGCACTGCAGTAGAGCACAACAAAGTCGTTTCCTAATGAAAATGATATTGAAACGTAGCGCGCGCATAAAAATCCAATTTCGAACCTTGCTGTTGAGCGCGCGTTTGTGTGTGCGCTGACTTTTATTTTAAACAAACATGACAGAATAATATGTATATTTATATTAATATGTGAAATGTATGTAGTACATTTATATTTGCATTATAATAACGTTTTCGCGTATGCTGTGTTCGAAAAAAGAAATTTTCAGTGCTTATAATCACTCGAGAAACATAATCACAATAATCGCACGGTTATTATACTGCATAAAGATTTTGAAAAAATAAAATCATCAATGTTTCGCACTGCCTTTTCATTATTTTATAAAAAATAAAAAAAAAATAAAAAAAAATATCCATCTCTAACGTAAAGAAACCGAATCATGTATGTTCTATTTCTTCGTTGTACGCATGCCATAGATTAAAACGCGACCGCCCAATAAAGAAATATTTTCAAAATATAGAATTTCTTCTTGCATCGTCTTGGAGGTATGTTGTCGTTTTCGTGGCAAACCATAACTTTTGACGAACGGGAAATATGAAACGAAAATATAATAAAAAAATCTCAAATACGTGCGCATCGAAATCCGTCTAAACCTCGAGAAATAAGCGCTGAAATACACAGAATTTTTACGTCACACAATACATAATATGTATAGGTACGCGAGCAAACGAATTCCGTGGTAGACGAAAAAAAATAAATAAAAAAATAATTTATAAACGGACCTTCTTCCTGGCAGCGGCTGCTGCTGCACGTGCAGTGTGTACGTCGTGTAATTTTACCGAACACGAACGCTAAAATATAGTCGCATTCTACATCAAATCTATCGTACACGTTTTTATATTCCTGATCTCCATAATATATATCATCATTATTATGATTTTGTTAAATATAACGTACAAAAATCGTGTGAGAAAACTGTACGGCGTACGTATAATAATAAATATACATACATTATATTTATAAACGATAATACGTATTATAATGCATAAATATATTATACACTATTTTACGCCGCAGAAACGCGAATTTTTATGTATAGATGTTACTTACGGACGTCTGTCCGTTGTACAGTTACACGCGTTACGAATTTAAATCGGCTTCACATTGCGTTCAATCATAATAACAATAACAATAATGATAATAATAATGATAATAATCGACGACGACGACGACGACGACGTATCGATCGAATAGTACTATAGTTATATTATATATATAAATTGTGTATGTATGTGTGTGTCTATCAGCTATATTTAACTATTGATCGTGTATCGAATAGTCGAAGAAAATTGACGGAAATTCGACACGCCGATGTGTTTAGAGACTGAAAATCATTTCGGTGCGACCACCATATATGTCATCTTCTACTGCAATTGTATTGTCTACACACACACATACACACAAACATACGCAAATATTATACATGTTCACGCACACGCGTATGGATACAAACAAATAGAATTTGTGTGTTATTGTCGAAAAACCCACGTCAAACGAATCGTGCGCGAGTCGTGTTCGATGGAGTACATTATTATTATTCGTATTTTTGTATTGTAATCGATTTCGAATGTGTGTGTGTGTGTGTGTGTGTATGTATGCCGATGGGAAAAAACTATTAACCGGTCAATTGCGCCATGTTCCCACACACGTAATATCTTAACGCGCCGGTGGAAGAGAGGGTAAATGATGAGCCTGTATACAACGTAATATTATACACATGCGTGGATTTTTCGACAATATTGGTTTTTTATTTCGGTTTTTTTCCTACTACGGTAAAGCTCGTTAAAGTATAATTGAATTACTTATCGGACCGCAAGTTTTTAATTTGCGGCTTTATTTTTTTTTCTCCACGCTCACCGCATGTAATACGCGCCCCGGTGTACATAATACGTGCGTTTCGTTGATTTTTTCTGTCGATCCGTTAATGATTTCTACGTGAAACTATATTGTGCGGATTTAAGCTGTCCGACCGACGCGACGATTTATCATCATATACCTGGTGGAACACAAACCCCATTATTCGGTTGTTAAAAAAATTTCGCTACGCAATGTGTGTGTGTGTGTGTGTGTGTGTATTCGCTATGGAAAAACACAAAAAAAAAAAGGGTCATCTTTATTTGGCCGGTTAGCGTATGCGTTCGAGTGTGGCGTTGTTTTACCTTCTGTGTTGTACATAGTACTATACGCATCCAACATACAGGGTATGTAAGTATGTATATGCGTATATCTGTATAAAAAAAAAAGTGTGCGTTGCGAACAAGGAAAATATTATGTGTAACGGTCGGGCGCGAGGAAACAAGGCAACTGTTATTTTCTTTTCATACGCATTCCAAAATTGGAAACCGTTCGACCGGGTGTGGTGCAAGCGCGCGGGCGGGCGGTAGAAAAATGAAAGTAATTTCGAAAAAATATCCATCTTCGGAAACGTTTATTTTTTTATTATTGGATATTCAAATGCGCACCCTTTTCCGTCACGAGTCCCTATTTTTTTTTTTTTTTTTTTGTTGTATATTTGTATTTTTTTTTTGTTTTTTTGTACTCCCCGTCGTGCGCGTCTTCTTCAAGTGGCGCGCGCGAAACAAGTTTTATTTTCATTCAAATTCGCGTTGCCACCATCATGTTAAAACACACAGTGGCGACGTGTTTGTCAAATGTTGGATTACGCGGTTGAACCCCTTTCGAGTGCGCTTTTCGCCATCGTAGTCGGTTTATTGTTTTTATTTATGCGTTCCCCACCCCGTTGTTTTTGCTTTTCGCTTTGTTTCAATGCTATTTACGTGTTTTACGGTGGAAATAATACGTATAACGTGTACGCGAACTCGTGGTAAACACGTCGTCATCGTCGTTGCGGCAGCACAGGAACACTGCGACGAAGGGACTGCGAACGGACCAAAGTCTTACGGGAAAACAGTGTAGTGAAATCTCGACAAGGAAACATAATAATATTATATAATACGTCCATGAATATGTAGGCGGATTAACATCCGGCGCAACCATATTTATTATTAATACAGAAACGCTAGTATAATAATAAGACTATGTGCGACCTTTGTCCGTCAAACTTTCTTAAAACAGCGAGCGTATACACTAAATATATATGCGGCGGTGGTCCATAATTAAAGCGAAACTTGGGAGGATGTGCCGTCACTGCCCACTCGTCTCGTAATATTACGACACGTGTCCGTCTGAACGGAGGGATGGTTTTCTTTGTTTTCAAGTTTTGCGAAGCCAACGTTAAGTACAAGTCTGCGGCCCTTTAGCCGCTCGTATCCCGACGACGCCGCCGCCACCGCTATGCGTAGGTAAAATGATCCGGTTGACCGCATGCAAATAATAATAATAATAATAACGCTCGTCCGCATAATTTATACAATATACATGTTATGTGTGTGTGTACGAGAAACATTTTCGCGGCGTAATTACAAGTCAACGAAATAGGATTACCGCCGCTGAGATATTAATTTTCCGGTTGTATACGTGTTCGGCTGTCGGTTTCTCTAATTTGACGAATGTTTCGTGAGCACATATAACCCTCACGGCGAATTTGTTAAGCTCGGATTACTGTACACACACACATACACACTCGTGCGTGTAATAAATTATACCGTGTGCGTACACGTACAGGGATAGATGCATTTCGTTGTCGTCGTCGCCGTCATCCGTATCGTTACCATTGATATTGCACCACGCACCGGGCGAGCAGTACATTTATAATTAACACGCGATATCGGGAGAATCGTAAAAGTAATAATTAGTGATCGGGGGTCGACGGTGTGCAGACGACATCCGAGAAGTTTCCCACCCTCGACGGTGGTGAAATATCCATTATTGTCGTTATGCTGCACGTGTACGCCATACACACGCACGCACGCACAGCTATTATTATAAACATAATTATTGTATACGCGAAAATAGATTGCCATCGTGTTCGCAAACGTTCATAATCGTCAAGTACTCATAAGGACACGGCATCGTTTTCGATCGCCTTCCACGGAATTAACTCGGTTCGTCCGTCTTTCGTTCGTTGTCACAACGTTTTTCCGCTTCCGTAACCGATTCGCGGAGGGTCACATGTACGCGAGTGAGTACCGAAAAACACGTACGCAGTAAAAGGCAATAACAATAATAAATACTCTCTGCACGCTGTACACGGGTTAATGCGGAAACGTCTCGGGGGTGGAAAAAAAATATAAGTAAACGCCTCCGGAGAGAGCGAGAATTGTGAGTTGTGAGTAGGAAGAGCCGATTTATGCGTGCGGTGTATATTATAAACGTTTTCCGGGAAAATTCGCATTATGAAACGTATTATAAATGCATAGATGCGTTTTGCATAAGACGATACGCCCGAAGGCGCTTCTCTCTCTCTCTCTCTCTCTCTCTGTTTCTCCTTGCTCGCGTGTATATTTATAGGCACTTCTCGCACCCTCTTCTCCCCGCCGTTTGTCGTCGAAAATGACATTTGCCTCGTCACGCGCACGGCTATTCGATTAGCCACCACCACCACCACCACCACTTAACAACAATATACGGCCCTCGCACACTCAGCAAAAGGGAAAATATAATACAACGAGATTTTTTTTTTTTTGTTCGCAGAAACGTTTGCCCAGGAGCTGGATTTGGAACGAAAAGCCAGGCAGCAACAGTCTGCCCAACAGAATCAACAGCAAAGCCAACACTCGGACAGAGACATCAAGTCGCCCGTCCCAGGTATGTGAATATTTGTCGAATAAATCGAATTGAGACGGACGACTGGTCGCGTCTGTACTCGAAGAGGAGAAGAGGGGGAAATGGAAAATTTGTAGAAAGAAAAATTGCCACTTTTGAAATGACAACTTGAAGTCTGAGATCTTAACAATCGACGGAAGTACGGCACCACCCTCTGCGATGACGTGGTGATCGCATACAGCACACGCGCATACGAATAAAATAATAATATTGTTTTCCAATTTCGAAACTTTCCGTTTTCCTCCCGCCCTCCGTTCCACCACCGTCGAATCGCCCCGGTTTTTCTTATTATTATAATGAAAGTTGGCCCACGATATCCGCTTGCCGACGCCGCTTTAATAACGTCGGTGCACACGTCGACGACGGCGTGTTGAATATCAATTTTCCATGACTGCCCCCCGACGATGGCACGCCGTCACCCCTTTGTCCATCGCCTCCTTATCCGCGAACCGTACGCGGCAGCAGCGTACACCAGTCCGTGTGTGGCGACGTCGAGGAACTATTGCTCGGAAAACAATCAATCATAAAGCTCCGGGGAACGAACGGAGAAAGGCGAGTTTCCTTCTGTTTCCGACAGCAATTGAGTTGTATCGTACACGCTAACCTGGTTATGAAGTGCGAGTGCGCGCGTTTAATATGGTTTCGGAATTTCGCATGATATACCCACTCTTGCCCGTGTGTGTGTGTGTGTGCGCGCGTTTTGTGTTGTAATGCCATCACGTCGACGACTGGGATCCTAATTCGGAGCGAACGTGATGTATATAATAACGGATGGATTTTTATTTTTTATTTCACAGACACCCGGGCCAAATTCTTCAACAATTCCGTCTTGTTCAGTACGGCAACATAATGCGTGTCTAGTAGTGGCACGCGTTCCAGGAAAACAGTTTGAATAAAGTAAAATAAAGATAAATAAATAATAAAAAAAAAATAAAAACAATTTGTACTTAAACAATATTAGTGAAGATTTTCTCGTTTTGTATCATACATATATTATTATTGTAGTTATTATTGTGTAATGTAATCGATACGCGCGTTAGTATTTTTTTTTTTTAAACATTAATTTTTTATTTTTACATAATATGTAAGTTTATCATAAATATAGGCTTTTACGTATTCAGTATGTATATAAATATATTTAATAAAAATATAATTACGCATAGAGTATGTCGACTATTAAACGTATAATTTAGATGTATATGAACATTATGTTGTATTCTAGTGTTCCGCGACGAACAATAAACGTAGTGATGTACCGAACGCGTGACCGTAGCGAATATCGTGTAAAAAGCGTTTGTAATGTCGTGTGATCTCAACAAAATCGTCGAATGACACATGCAACCGCGCATAAAAACACGTACATGGTCGCGACGCGTTTCCGCGAAAACCGAAGTCACCGGAGACGAGTTCACACGATATTACGGTGTTTGTTTTCAGTACCTAAACACATTTTGTTGACTGATGATTAGAAAATATTGTTAATTTTAATACTGTATAGATGATGTTTAAACGACGCGATAGCGAGTGTCGCCGGGAGAACAATACTCGTGAACACCACCTGCCCACTACCAACCCCCACCTCAGCCCCTTTTAAGACAAAAAATAAAGGAAAGAAAGAAACCGTATAATTTATTATTATTTTACATTAAACACGGTTACGTCCGAAAATTGTACATAAACAAATGATTTATAAGTAGTTCCTTCTTTCGGCAGTTTTTTCGACTCCTTTTATTTAGGTTTTTTTTTTTGTACAAAACTTTCCTATAACTGTAAATACAAATATTCGTCGTGTATTCGAACGGATGTTGAAAAACAAAAATAAAATTTGTACCCGAAAACTATATTGTTACGAACAAATATATATATAACGTGTCGTAAATGTCTACGAGAGAACCTCCACGCGAGTTTTTGCGTTTTGTATATATAATTATTATGATTAATCCAATGTACATTATATATTTATTTATATATATGTATCGGCGTAATTTTATTAATTTATTAATTTCTTTTTGTAACAAATAATATATATGTATAATTATAATTATTATTATTATTATTATTATTATTATTATTATTATTATTATTAT
>NW_020271755.1:696546-715824 GCF_003268045.1 Sipha flava | reverse complement strand
ATTATTATTATTATTATTATTATTATTATTATTATTATTATTATTATCATATTATTATTACGTGTAATAAATACGGTTGTAGATAAAACCAAAGAAGAAAAATAAAAAAAAATTTAAAAAAATAATATTTAAATAAAACATTATACTACATTAATACGATTAGCCAGTATACTCGTACGTATTCTAATAATAATAATGCAGTATAAAATACGAATATTATATAATGTATTTCTTTTATTTATTTATTTTTTCTGTAAATTATTATTATTATAAATATTATATACGATTATAGTTCTACATATATATATATATATATATATGTCATCGACTAGGCTATGTACCAATCGATGTCGCCCAATGTGTGTGTGTACATTAATAAAAACAAATAAAAATTAAAAAAATAATAATAATTATAATAAAATAAAACATTAATTAACAATAATTTCTACGTTTAAGCGAATATATTTATGTAATTTTTAATGAAACTTGTTCGCCAAAATTCATTAAATGTGCACGATACGTATATACGGAAAAACGAATTGTGTTCTGATTTATTTCACCCCCGCCGCACGTCCTATCGCGCTGAGTCGCTGTGTTCTAAATATCCTTTCTCCTTTTGTTCGCGCGTTCTCTCCTTCGCCCTCACTCTGTTCTTCTCCGCGTGTGTCGTTCCTCGTTCGCCTCCGCGGTAAGTACGAAAAACAATAGAAATTAAACGTATACATGGTATGCGGTCGGGTCCAACGACAATAACGCATCGTAAACATGTGTACGAAATGCGCGACGCATACCAGTCGGATTTTATCGGAAACGACCGTCGAAGTACGCGTAAATACTACAAAACATAATCGTACACCGTGTGGAGTACATCGAGCGGTGGAGAACGACAACGGTTGGTGCCATTACGTGTGTTTGTGTATTAATATATTATTAGGTATTAATAAAAAAATATAAAATTATAATAAAACCGATACACTATTGGACGTATTACGTACGGTAATTTATTTTCTTCTATTTTCTTTATTATTTTCCATTCTCCAAATAATAATAATTATTGATGGATAATCGTATCCGGAGGCTCGGAACACACCGCACACACGCCCGTACGTACATAATATCGTATTTATACGCACGTTTATATGTGTTTCATTTTTTTTATTATTTTTGTTATCGTTATTATTATTATTTTTATTATTACCTTTATCCAAATTATTATTATTATTATTATGTCGGTCGACCGCGTACCTATAGAACATAAGGTAGGCAGAGACCTGCTGGGGCCAATAACTCGTTGTTTATTTTTTGAACAGACGACGCCGATCGCTCCCACCGCACTTTTTCCGTCGAGACTTATACCACACACCTATGTCACATACAGCCCGACCGAATGTGTACCGGTTAATCTATTTGCGAGCAAGTGTTTAGCATACGATATTATCGCCCTGGAAGGTAGGGAGATGGAATAAAAAAATTTACCGATTCTTCGGGTGTCCTTCTCGGACGTTATTCCCATCGTAATGCGTCTACGTGGGCGGTGTGAGCGGACGGTATTCACACTTATTGGACGGGACCGGCATCAAAAATATTCGGCGATACATAACGACGTTATTACGCACTTGTAATATTACACATAGAACTAGGGTTGCTAACTTTCAAGTTGTTTAATATAGGACAATTTTTTCCATATCCGATACGTACCACGTTTCAGCGGCGATACCAAATTTTTGAAGGTGGTAATGGGGGGAGGGGCAAGAAGTAAAAAATAAAAATACCACCACTACGGTTATTTATACTGGTTATATGTATATAAACAATACGGCCTGCGGTGGGGGCCCATTCCCCCGATGACTACGGCACCGTATAGTTTCTTAAGCAATACCGCAACTAACAGTAAGTACATAATATTATAACGATATTACTAAGAAAAACATCTGATACATTTTATTTATATCACTTTTGTTAAATTAGCTTATTAATTAAAACGCTGGATGTTAACCACCTTGATTAAATAATAAATTGATAAAATTAAAAGAATAATAGTGACGGAATATAACCAGGTATTTTTTTTTTTTTTTTGTAAGATGTAGGATTGTCCTGCAAATAGTTTCTAGCATTGTTGGACGTAGGAAAAATTAAAAAACGCAAGACAGTCCTCCTGCCCAATGCAGGACCGGTTAGCAATCCTACGCTTGACTAACACATCACTCCCGGGGGTCCGATGTCAAATCGTAATCGGGATTTTTTTCCCTTTTTTTCGAAACAATCGACGCGCGCCTACGAACACGTTCTCTTAACATCGACCATCTTACTCGATATACCTCTGCCCGGGGTGCAACGAGAAATATAAATTAAAAGTCTCGTCGTGCATTTCTAATCAATCAATATAACAACGTCTTCTTGGTCGTCGTAGTCCTCTACTGACCCACCACCACTACCACCGCTGTTCAACTGTACAGTTCGTTTGGATTTTTATTACACACATACAAACATGTACATGTACACGTGTCTACATTATATATCGTATGCACGATGAACGCAGGCGGCGGCGGGGGGATAATTATACGTTTCGCTTTTTAAATGGGAAAAAATAGTTCGGATCTCTCTCCACGCGCACACACACGCTTGATCGGCTGTATAGGTACCGATATTAAACGTTCTCGTTTTGAACCTCGCGTTATCTGGTCGTACTTAAAACACTAAACACACACACGCGCGTAATAAGTTCGTATATTTTCTCGTTTCAAAATTATTATTTTCCTACGTATCATACGTACGCGTGTAATACGACGCGTTTGTGTGTGTGATGCGTACACATATGTATTCGTATGTGCTGCGCGTACGCGCGCGTACACGTCTATAAAAATATAATTTACGACCGTTTTATTCATGTGTATAAAAATTGTCTGCGATATGATGTAAAGTTTATTTTTTATTTTTTTCATCGATCCTAGGACGGCATTTTTTTATTATTACACACGTTCACCATACATCGATCCGTGCGCGTGCGTGTACCGATGAAACGATTACGGATTTGATCCAGACGGACGACGACTCGGTGTGGTGCACGGCCGATCGGTATTTTTATTTCTATAGCTCATCGCGAACGGCCGTGTGCATCTACACATCACCAACGGCGTACCTGTGGGGGGGGCAACAGGGGCATTTGCCCCCCTGAGAAATTTTTTGATGCTATAATGCAAATTAATTGTTCAGCTTAAATAATGTAAATTATAAATATTTTTAATTTTCACTGATTTTAATCGTGTTTGATATCAAAAGTTTTTGATATCACTTATCAATGTAATATAAAATATCAATATTCGACCTATTTGTGATTAGAAGTGATAGTCACATATATTCACTATTTTATAATGTGGTTATCATTGATATCAAGTGATCAACATGAGTTTTAAGTATTTAGTAATAATTTATAATAAAGTTTCAGATTATATTATAACCATAAAAAATTATGCAATTAATTTATGCCCTCCCCCTAAAAATGTTTCACGGGTACGCCATTGCACATCACTATAATAACAGCATTGATTTACCCGTTGCACACTTTTGCACGCATAACGACGTTACGCACAAAACTTACGTTTAACAGTTGTATTACTACCGTCCGTCGACGTTTTACAACGTGTACGCCAACAATATCGTTGTGTTTACTAAAACCTGTGATCGTTTTGCGAATTACGTTTCGTGTTGTTTTTCTTTTCGGTTTTCCGCGGATTCGACACCCCCACCTCCCACCCCTTTGTCGGTTGGAAAATTCCCACCTCGAAAGTTTGCACGAGCGATTGCACTCGGAAACTTGAGATCGATGGTTTTAGCGATCGCTTTTACTGCTATAGAACCTGAACCGTATTGGTAAGAGCTCATCCGTAGACTACATATTATTCAACGCATGTGCGATCGAGAACTTCAAGAAATACCGTTTCTTTGGACGTGTGCGGTTTTAATAACTCTTTTATGTTATAATGTACAATACGTTTGTAATTGCTAGTCAGAATAGCTTTTAAAAAAATCGCTGTCATTGTAAGTTTGACTCGGATTTTATCGGGATATTGTCTCCTAATATATGACTATGGTGGTTGCCATGATGACATCTTACAATGATTTCGAACTCTGCGCTGCTCTCAATATATCTCACGTGGAGAACTGTGCCGAAGGGTAAGACCGACATGAATTAAGGTCCGGTAGAAATAAATATTCAATAAACATTTATCGGTTGGCTGAATGACTGGAAGAAAGCGATTTTTCATTTGAAAGCACTCGAGGTCGTATTGTACAGTCAAAGCGATACCGATAACGGAAAGACATGCTTATACATGTTTTCTCGTACTATAGGAAAAGTGTTTCAAGTCGGGTTAAACCCGAATGGTAGAGGACAGCAGTAGATGACCATAGCACATACACCGGATGCAGTAATAAGTCGTTTCTAATAATAGTATATTATTGTGTATTCCGTTCGTTTTCGCAACGTTACACGCGTTTCTGTTTCACACACGAACTTGAAGAATATTGCTGCGAAAATATCTAACCCAAAATGTACGGAAATAAAGTGTCGTCGACGCACACAATCGCAAAAGAAAAACCACCGAAAACAAAATCATTCGGCTGCGCGACTACCGATGGATTAAATAAACTGTGCGAGGAGAATAAGAACGGTCGGATTATTGAACTCGAATCGGAAAAACCATTTCAGTAATCGAAAATCCGTTCAAGTTCCTTCGAGTTACTGAAAATTCGACGTTCGAGTCATCGAGGTTCCGCATTGTGTGCACGAGAAGTCACTTTTCATGTTGCAAACACTGTTTGCAGTTATGTTATCTAGGCTGTGTCGTGTTGTAAAATAAATCGTTTTTTAGATTTCCGTGATAGATCTGCACTCCATCGGAGTTCGATGATCGGACACTGTTACCATTGTTAATTTTTTGTTCCACTGAGAAATATAATATACAGTGAAAATTATTTTTCTTACGAATCTGAAGAGCCCAAGAGATTTCTTTTGTTATAGAGATGGTTTAAAAATAAAATAAAATTTTAATTATCGTACACACCATTATTTTTACATTATATTGTATTTATGTATCATGTTTTATACGATTACTTTATTTAAAATAGTCTGTCATTTTTATTTTGCCAATATTTTTTTGTTTTTTGATAACTTTGAATCATCATCATGAAACAATAAGTACTTTTCTAATAATTTAACCGCATCAAGAGCATGCTGAATACTTGGTATAACGACTTCTTCAGGTTGGTCTTCTTTGCCTTATGTCATTGTATTTAGGATTTCTTCATTAGTTAACGATATTATTGTAATCCTGTTCTCGTCTATTTCTATTTCTAGATCATCAGCAGTAAAAGTTTGCGGAGTATTGAACTGAATAAACCCATTCACTCAGTGATGTATCATCTTCTTTCTCAAATTTTTCTATTTCTTCTTCAACATTTGTGAACGTACTTCGAAGACATGTATGACGAAACGAATGCCGTATAGTTTCTGTTGCTACCTCTTCCCACGCTTTACTTAGGAAGTTCACCGCGTCGATACTTGGAGTAGACGAACCCCTTACGACTCCGCGTTAGTTTCGAGCTAATATTTACGCGTCCTACGGTGGTATCGTTTCCTTGGAATTTCCCGTTTAAATATTGGCACGTCGATAACGACAAGTCGGATTATTATGCGCCGTGTAAATTGCGTTTGGATTTAACGTTAACACAGTTATGAAATCATAAATTACGATTATAACGCGGCCCACGGGCAAACCGAATACGTGCGGGCGCGCTACAATAATACATCCTGGCAATACCTACGCGTGGTCGTGAGAATCGAAACGACCGTTCTGCGTTCAATCGTTTTCCCGACGCGTGTCTCGTGCAATACGCCTACGACAATGATTGCAATACGTTACCTCAGTACGAAATACTTGACCGACGCCGTTGGATCGCCTATATTCGAAAATTTGAAAACTCGAACGTGTTACACGAAGTGCAATGTTTGTTATTATTGAACGCGTGTTTGCCGCCGGTCGTGAATCGCGATTTTCCGTAGCAATAAACGTGCGACCATCGATTTCAACTGATGAACCCGCGTTGAACAGCGGTTGGCGAGAACGACGTTACGGTCATTTCGCTTCTTTTTTTTCTAATTCAAAAACTTCGGAAAACGATAAACTGATTGCGCCAAATATTCTGATTCATTAACTCGTGGTACCGCGAAGCGTAAGTATTACTTCACATACCGTGGTCTTGCGCGTTACGTTTTAAGTCAAGGAACGCTGAGAAACTTCTCAACAAAACAACTCTTGTTCGACGAAATTTCACGCTGTTCCGAGTTCATCGGTGCTCGGGATTTTCTTCTTCCATACCGAAAAATTACTGAAAAAATCGAAAAAAAGGTTTATTTAAAATCTTCCATGTTCACTTCAATCTCGAAATAAAGTACACGAAACGAGAAGTGTTTAGCAGAAAAACGTACGACAAAATAATCGTCGGTTTCGACAAAATCAAAACCTTAAGCAAAAAAAAGAAAACATATTTTTAATATCAATAAGTTCCTTGTTGCGTTCGGAATAGTATAAGTAATTATTGATATTTTTTTTTACACACTTTTCTCCGTCTGTGCCTATAAATGCAAGGTGATGTTGAAAACAATCCTAACGATTAACCGAAAATGATTGACATTTTGGTAAAACTGTTAGCTACAATTGCTTCGTCGTGTTTGAGACTGTTTTCCTAAAAATTTACTGGAAAATGAGGAAAAATTCCACTACAGACAGGTAGACGATCTTCGGGTCCCCAAATTAAACGGCGAGACGAAGAAAATTCGAGTTCATTACATTTTACACGACTTTCTTGTTGTTTTCACTTCTATTAATATTATATAAATAGATTTTTGCAGGTGGTTCAAAACAATCAAATATTTTGTTGGTCGTCAACTCAGGAATCCTCGGTAAAGCTAATTGAATTGAAAAAGTCATTAACATGACGTTAGTAAACAATGACCAACTGACGAACGAATTCGCTTTGTAACATTTCGCGTGTCGACAACAATCTCGTAAAAAGAGAATGATACTAAACGTACGACAATAATAATAATTACATCGGGAATAATATATATAATTGCAAACACTGATACCTATGGCATTATATCAATATATACTTGAGTATGAATGTATAAAAATTAAAATTAACATACATTTATATTCAAATCCCTGTAACCGAAATATAATTTAAATTTTTTCTTACTCATATATATAAAATTTGTGTATACTAATATGACGAATTTCCATCTTTGTTTAAATACTTTTAAAACGCTATAAAATATTTTTAAATTTTTTCGCTGCAAATTATCCATAGATTTTTGAATATTTGTTTATCACAACGGTATTCAACGAAATTAAATGAGCCAATTCTATTTTTATTTCACTTAACATAAACATTTAATATTATTGCCGCGAATCGTTTCAAATCTGATACTAACAATGGCAACGAATCATTTTATCAAACAATATACAATACAATACAATCATGAGCAACCAAATAGTGTTGGTCAAAGTATCTTCATTGATTTAAATAAACCAAATACACAAAATGTCACATGAATATAATTTGATTGCTATGTATGTATTATAATAATGATTCATAAATTTATTCATACTGGCTAAATGCATACATCAAAACGAATAAAACTAAACAGTTCATTATTTCTCGGAATTGTGTTAGTTTCGTTATCGGGATGTCATGGAGAACTTAGAAACCATACTTATAATATTTCTTAAAAATTAATATCACTCAAAAATCCATCAAACATAGTTTACGAAACAAAAACGACTGAAAAATAGAGTTTCGTAGAAGAACCAAACATTGTATGTACATGATTGTTGCCATGTCATTATAGTAAACGTGTTGATATTTAATAAAAAATTAATCGAAAAAAATATTTTCACGATTTCTCGATTGTATATTATTTTTTCGACTCCTATAAGAGCAAAAATTACAATCATTTTTAGCTTCTGTACGATATCAATACTCCTGAGTTATAATTATTTTTTATGAATAGCAAATAGCAGTTTAAAAAGGATAATATTTTCTAAAACGACTGTATCGAAAACTTTTTTATCTTCATATTACAGCTGTTCAAATAATTAAATCATTACAATGCGAAAATTCGTAGAACAATACGTCACGTAGAAGCAATGGATTGTTCTCGGAATAGTATTTTTTCTCCCGATATTTAGAAAAAAGTTATAAAATCACACATAGTCGTATCACGTACATCTCGCTCGCTCCATCCATTAATAATTTTCTATCATTTTTATTCTTCAAACTATTAGCACGCTATTAGCATAAATTTGCATGAATGATTCCAAAACGTTCATGATTGTATTTACATAAACACACATATGACAACAATTGATAGATAGTATTGCAGAGACTTATGTGCGTACCGTATCGACAGTTAATTATACATTATGCTTTGCCCGAAAGAACTTTTTTTTTTTTGTTGGAAATTTTGTATAAATTAAAACTATCTCTAGTTCAAATGTTGTCATTGTCTATGTTCAATGAATTATCAGTCACACGGTAAGCTTTAAACTTGATGTAAAACAGAGTCGGTATGAAATTATCATGGTTTTGAAACGCTAAGCAAATATCTCTAGCATATATCTTATAATGAAATAAAATAATATCGTATAGTATTTTCAAACCGTTAGATACAACATTATTTATTATGTATATATTACTTGAGTTGCACAAAATACAATATTATTTGCAAAATTATTTTTCAGTCTATGAATTGTCGATCACGACAAATCGAGAAATTTGAGTAAGTTAGGTCTACTATCCGAATCCAATTTTTAATCACAACTTGAGAAGCTTTAAATAAAATAAAATGTACTGGTATTTATTTCTTATTGGCATCAAACGTCGTACCAGAGATTTGCTTCGAATTAAAAATACATAACATTGTAATTTCAATACTATTTTCATAAGCATCGCTGTATGTATTGAATGAGAAACGGATGGTACAACAACAAAAAATCGACAGGAGCAATCATAATACAATTGTTTGGATTCTTCATTTTTTTTCGTTATCGTTTTTTTTTCCGCACAACTTTCTACCCTATTATTTACATAACTCTTGACGAAAGTGAACTATGCTACTGTAGAATACAGTACTTAAAACGTAAAAAAATAACTTTAAATCCTAGAAATTCTATACTTATAATACTAGATTCTATAATTCTATGTTTACTAGACATTATTTATGAGAACAATAATTAATGATAATATATAATAATATTACTTATTACAAGATAACATTAAGTGACACTGCACTGTTGAAACATTCGCTCACGCGTAAATGTACTATGCTACTGGTTTGTGTTTTGTGGTTAATTAATAAATAATAATAAAATATGAGTATGTATATTATTTTCACGTGGACGGCGATGACAAAATAATGTCATGCCATCTACGTTAAGTATTCTATCTGCGTTAAATATTAAATTAAAAATGTTTAATTGGAAACGCCGACAGCGCTGTATACATGTGTTGTAATATTAAAAGTGGTTCATAATATTGGTTTCTCAAAAATAAGTCTTTTATAATTAATTTTTGGAGTAAAAGTTTTTTCGGGAGCACTTAATAATTACTCGAAGTGTGCTATTTTTGTTTAATGTTGATTTATAGTAAAACGAAAACTCACCATTTCATTTTAATTACCATTGTGATTTTTAAAACAGTTTGCTGTTGCTCAAAATTCCGGAAAAAAAAATAAACTAATTAAACCACCCCAGATTATCGCGTAACCAAGATCGTAATAATTATTCGGTACGTGGTCGAATAAAAAAAAAGACGGATACCAGTTTGGAATTATTGCAGCTAATTATAATTATATCCAGTCTATTTATACATGAACTTAGTTTTCGTTTTGCTATTCCATTTAAAATTTGAATGCTTCAACAATTATACTTCGAAATAATTACGTACCAGTGACTAGAAAAAACATCCGCATTAAAATGGAAAATTAAAGTTATAACAATTGAAAATTTTTATTCGGCATGAGAACACTGCAGATAAATTTAAAAAAATCAAATGGTCCATATTGATAATAATCCAATCTAATAAAATCGATTTTTTCGTATCCAAAAGTTTAATCTCCAAGGATGGGAAGCGATAATGTAAGATCAATACATATAATGGGAATGGGATTTTTTCTACCAATATATGATTTCGAGAACATCTAAATGTTGTATGGAAACTCTCAAACAACGTTTGCGGGCGCATCGTGTTGCAATGTTTAAGTAGTACATATCGGTATGAATATACGTTGATCGCAATAGGGACGTACGGAATGTCTGGTACGCGCGAAGGCAAATTGAAATCCCTGGCCTCGAAGCCGGAGCCAACCGACGACGATGTGAAATTATCCGCAGAGGATAAATATCCGTTTGGTAAGACGTTTGCGGTGAACATTGAACGACGAACACGATTAAACACAGATCGTTGGACTAACCGCGTGTGATATGACAGAAGTAAACCACTGTAAAACAGGTCGCTTATCGAAATATCTACCGAGTCACGAGTCTCAATAGAAAGCCATTGATCATCGCCATCCGCGCTATCACTTTTATCAGTTAAACGATGTACATTAGATATACACACGTATAACGTAGCACTATGCGCCGACGTAAAACCGACCAAAAACTGCGGCGAACCATAGAAATAGTATTTTAAACTTAATCCTGGTGGAATATAGATCATCGGGATCTAACTCCTCGAATTATATCCTTTATTATTTACGCTTTTCTTGGAATTCAAAACGATTTCAAATGCAAAACTAGAGAAAAAAAAATCTTAATTGTATTTTGAAAAGAAAATAATTGGAAATGATCGGAATTATATAAGGTGAAATAACATAGTGTTACGGATGACGGAATGAAATATATTTTGGCTCTACATCGGCGGTCCCATGATATTTCAAATCGTTTGGCTAGTCAAGTCCGACGGGGATCGATTTTTAAACGGGTACGTGCTGCTGTTCATACGAGTAGTAGGCCACAAGTCAAAAGCCATACGCACTCCGGAGCGCGGAAATCTGTTTTTTTTTTTAGATTTTCTATGTCCGTGCGAAGACCGAAAAAGCGTGTTCGAGTGAGATGAGCTGCAGATGATTGCGCGCGGAAGCGTGTGAACGCGATTAATCAAAACGCCGAGAGAGTGACGCTTGCAATAATCTCAATCCCACCGCACCCCCACCACCGTTTCATCGCCGATGATCGTACGGATTTTTTTTTGTTTTTTCGCTATATTATCACGAAGATAATTGCTTTGGCGTGTTGTGCACGCGGGTCCGATGTTCGCGCGCATTTAACCCTATTATCCTGCAGGTTATCTGGACGATTTGTTTTGCATACATACATACGTACAAACATATCCATCTATATATATAAACAAGGTACATATATTTTTATATCCACTTATCCGCTTTACGCAAAAAATCGTTTGAAAAAAAAATTACTAATAAAGCTACATCATTAATAACGAGTAAATTATGTGTTCGAATCTCCAGTGCCCGAAAAAAGTAATGTTTTATTTTTTCCAAAGACTTTAATATTCAATCGTTGGTTAGAGGGGGAATAAATGAAATTGTTCTACGTTTCTTGTAAACGTAAAACAATTCTATAGTAAATTAAAGCTATATTTTTCATTCGTTCTATAATTATTTGTCGGATAAAAAAAAATAATAAATTTTCATTATACAGGTATATATATATATATATATGTATTAAATAGGTTTTAAATCAATGTATTATCATGTGACAAAAGATAAATGTAGTCTTGACGCTATTTCTATATATTGATATGAAAAAATGTACGATGTAAAAAAATGGATTTATTGTTTTCGATTATTATATCACGGTACTAGAAAACAATTAACTACATACGTCATACATATATACATATTCATTACAAAGTCTTTAGAGGTAATTAAATAATCAAATCCTGTTTCGTTTATATTCTCTACATGATTCGCAGGAACGAGGAGTACAAATACTTACATTTCAATTAAATTGTTATGTTTTGGCGAAAAATAAGTGATAACATTTTTTATAATTCTAGAAAAAAAAAAAAACTACGTATTCATTGCAATGAAACCGTTTACGGGTGTCAACTTTTGTTCTCATTAATCTCACAATTTTTCATATTTTTATCGGTGTACCGAACGTTTTCGACCGAGAAAATCGGCGTGACGGTTAGCACGGACAAAATGCGATTCGCCGCGGCCGTTCTGTCCTGATGTCGTCGATTCGCCCCCGGCGGGCAGGCATGCGCGTAAGGTGTGTTTTGTTGCCGGAGCTAGAGAGCAGTGCTCGACTTGGAAAAACTAAAGAAGGCTGACTCTTTTTACTTAGAAAAAAAAAACAGCGTCCCCAAGACTTGTTAAAAGCGTTATAATTATAACGTGATAACAGTAGGGGGACGCTAAAATTTCTGAAAATCACTCGGGGTACTCCGTCGCCCTGCGTTCGCCCTCAAGTCGAGCACTGCTACAGAGAAATCTTTTCCGATCCGTACAGCCATTACCGCTGTCTTCACCGTACCAGCCGCACGTTGTTCTCGACGGCCATATACGGACGGGGAACGGGCCCCGAGGTCGCGCAAATCATTATTTATGCCAAGATGTATTACGAAACTATGACGGGGCCAAAGTTTGTCGCCGCGCCGTTGATTGTACAACAATACCTCTCGTACGCCGCACAATGTCGTGTGTGTGACGTCCAACTTTAGAGACACGAAAAAAAAAAAACCCCACAACCGACGACCGGTCGCCCCCGTCAACCCTCCGAACCGTTTAATACAAACTTGTTCGAGTAAAAACGAAAATATTATTATTATTACTATTACTTTTACTATCGTTGTTATTATTATTTATGTTTTATCGCTTTATATCTACCGCGTTAACACTCGGCTGAATATGATGTGATGGTGCACCGCGTTTGACGTTTTAGCGACAAAAACGCGCGCGCGCGGGGGAGACGTGCCGTCGTGTCGTTCATGTATAATATTATATATTGTTGCATTGTCCGTGGCTCTCTCCGTGCGCGCGCACACATGCGCATATCTGTACAAATAGCGTATGCCATATTATATATGTGTATTGGGTAGAAAAAAAAAAACTTGTACTTTAAAACGACACAAAACGCTGCCATACGGGTAAAAATGGTCGTGGAAAATGTTCAAATCGTTTTAATCGATAATCTTTCGGCACATATTTAGTCAATACCAAATCGCAATAAATTCCTATTGACTATTTTAGTATTTTTGATAAAATTTTCCATTTGAAATGGGTATTTTTCTCGATTCGAACTCGATTTCAAACGCATTTTATACATTATTAACATGATTTCAATACGTACTACACGTGTTTTCATTCGTAAGTTTTTATGCGCAACAATATCGGTACAGACTAAACGGAAAAAAAATAATAATTGTTTAAAAAAAAACTGCAACATTTGAAAATCGCAATTTGTGATGTTGGATTAAAACCTAACTGTTTGTTGTAACGTAAACGTATACACGTTTAAAATGCATATTCTGGGATACGTGAATCAATAAAATTTTAAACAAGCCGGATTTATAAGTCAGTAAAATATGCGAACTGTAATGGCGTTACATTTATGTCGTTCACCTAGATATTTAGTACACAAAATCATACGTCGGCAACATCAAAAGTATTTTTGTCGCCTTCAATGGTTATTTCGTCGTTTCGAATTCAAATAAATTTCCACCGAACTCATCACGTACGTATGCATACCATAAATTTGAAAGTGTAGCTGCCTGGGGCGTATTTGGTGCGATCTTACGGTAAAGAGCATTTTTATCACAAAATTGTCTTTATTTTTTTAATTTTAATGCGATTGTTCCTTTTACAATACGTCATCATTACACCATAAGTATCGCTAATATTTATTAATTTATAGTTAAAAAGAAAAAATTCTATCATAATATTTGATTGACTGATACAGATAGGATTTACTAATAAAAATTATAAATCTCTGTCTAAAAATTTACTTATACTACATTAACTAGAATTACTGTAATTCTTAAGTTAATTAAATAGTGTTTTGATATATAAGTAACATTCTTATTGTGCATTTATTTGCTTTGTGGACTTTCGACCCTTGAATTCACTATAAGAAAGAATCGACTTCACTTCAAGTACACGAGTAAGTGATCATACGGGCGCATGTAAATTCAGCAAAAAAAAAAAAAAATACAGGTAAAGAAACATACATATAAATTTCACCCGAAAAAAAATTGATAATTAATAAACACATCCTACATTTATCTTATAAGTTATAAGTAAGAAGCTCTTATTACTTAATGAAGTTTAAAAGTTTAAAGTTAATTTTATTTGTATTTTTCGATCAAAACCGTATTGGTATAATAGCCAATAGGTTTATAAAGAATACATTTATTACTTACTGTTAATCAACACATTTCTGAAAGTGTTTCATTAATCACATTGTTACTGACATACTCATAACATAGATTAATCATTATAATTCATACGTAGGTATTTGAATATAAAATACAGAAGTATATAGTAGGTATTTAAATAAATATATATTTCAAATATTACGTCAATAATTAGTACATATCATAATTTATAGAGTATATTATATAAAATTGTTAAAAAATCGTAAAAATAATAATAATTATAATAATAAAGACGAGTCAAAATATCACTTCCATATTATTGGGATACAATTTATAATATTTGTTTCTGATATTTCCAATTATTAGATTCACAATATGTGGCAAAGCTGATAAGATATTACATGATTAACGATTGTCGCCTGAGACACGATTGTTCTGAGTTCGTTCGTACATTACGGTCAGAGAACGCTTAGTTTTAAAAATATTTACTTTTCTGAGCGGAATTTACAAATTTATTTTTTGTACCTGCATATTTTTTTGGGCGAAATTCATATGTACCTTTTTTACTTGGATATTTTCCCCTGGCGGAATTTACCATATACTTTGCTTTTACCTATTAATTTCGGGTGGAATTTACAATCGCCCGATGATACAGATAACCAATTATAAAGGGATATGTAAATATATATATCCTTAAGTAATTTTAAATGATATAATACCGGATAAATAGCTTGTATAAATAATCCATACTCATGATTCCAATTCTCACTTTCCATAATAAAACATAGTTAGGTTATAGCATTAGAGAAGCTTGTATTATATATATATATATATATTTGATATTTATTATAAATCTAAGCCACAGCATCTTGGCTTAAATTTTATTACGAGGTAATGTGAATAAATTAGAACTAATTAACTTTTTTTTACTCACAATATTTTGACATAACAGATCTTTAGTATTAATAACTCATAACGAATTCAAAACTGTTTTCAAAATTAATTTCTATGGTTCTATGTAATTATTTATTATCAAAAGAATAATATTTTTATTTGAAGAAAAGAGAAACAATAAACGTGGCTTTAACTTGTAATCCGTAGACTTCCATACTAATTGTAGTATTTATAATTTATACAATATTATTCCATCGATAATTCATAATATGATTTGCATTTCACTATATCTACATATATAATGTATAATATAAATGTAGTGAAATACTTCTAAATAAGTGAAAAGAAAAATACATTTTCACTTTATTTCAATTAAGTTCTGTGTGTAATGTGGATCAAAGAAAACATTTTGATTGATCAAAAGAAACTCAGATTAAGACTGTTGTTTATAAATAAATATTTATATAATACAAAATATTAATACAATCTGAAATTGTATATCGATTCTTGGAAAAATGGTGTTTATTTTTTCAAGACCTATTTTTTTTATTTTTTTTTTATAGTTTTTATACCACTGTAACCGTTTTATTCAATTATAATTTGTTATAGTTTATAATAAAACTTTTTTTATTACAACATATGCTATACTTACGGTTGGAAGTATCTAAAGGACCGCGAAGTCATCAGAGTTCAATAAGACGTACAATAATACTCGGACGAGTAATTCGGAAAATACCTCGTTATTGGAGTTCATCCAACTGAATAACAGTAGGTACTGCACTAAATCAAACAGTGTGCATAAGCTAAAATGACGTATAATTGAACATGAATTAAATCCGTATTAGGAAAAAAAACGAGCTGTAAATATTTTTCTTATTGCAGTGTTTATTCCGGATTCATGAAAATTCTAACGCATATTTACTTCTCAAAAGTATGTCCACTGAAAAAATAAAAATTACTCCTATACGCTGGTGGATTTCTTCTGCCCCGGTACGTACCGGATTTGTGTGAAATCGGATGTCAACGTTTGTCCTTCTCGATTCTCCTCTGATCCTTCGATAGGAATATACTTATTGAGAAATGTGAAAAAAATTGTCATTACTCGAGTTACGAATGACGTTACGAAACAATATTGGACATTGTGTCTTGTTGACGCACGTAATAAATATTACTGTTGAAATCGGTTTTCGGCGTCGTAGCCCGTGCACACACTATTTGACGATCGAAACTCGAACAGCGACAAAATAATAACGCGCTACAATACGCACACGACGCGACGTGGTCATTGTTAAAGCACGCCGTCGTAGGAAACAAAAAATCGATATTGTCTCCGGCGCACGTCGAACATTATTCTGCGAATACATATTTTATCGCGTTTGAATATACTAATATTCCACACACGAGTACATGTGAATTCCGCGAGCATAGTTTCCATTAAGTTATAATGTACGAGTGTACTTTGTACGCTGTAAAACAGTAAATGTTTTTTACGCATTATTTTATTATTATTATTTTTTAATTTAAATTGTTCTCTATATTTACTGCCGTAATCGTTTTAGCAAAACAGCGCCGTGCAGCGTAGTATAAATAAAATTTTCAGTCGGGAAATAATAATAATAATAGTTACATTATTATTATTTTTTTTTACCTCACAGAACAACCTTTTTTCAACACGTTTCGAAAAATAAATAAATATAAACATAAATCTACAAGAGGTTTTGAATAAGCGTCCGGGAAATACATTTACACAGAGTCCGAAAATTAAATGGTACTCGCGCGATTCATATCCGTCGAACAAAACAACGATTTCCCACTGTACAACCGCGCGTACGCAGCTCACACCAATGCGTTACCACTCCGACGTGCAACTAAAATAATTGTATTTAATTATTAAAGAGTAGATAATATTCGCGTTAACGTTTTTTTAATGTAACGTAACGGGAACGACGGTCTTCCAGTGGCGAAATCCCATGCGTTGAAATGTTACAAGGCATTATAATAATGTAGATTTATGTTCGTACAAGTGTTACGTACACCTGAACGTGTTGTGTTTCGCGTTACATCACTTGACCGTTCGCGACACGTGCGGCGCCCGAGTATTTGAAGTTGTGGACGAGAATCTACTCTAGAACCTGACGTCGGTATTGCTACCGGAACCAATGGAAAATACATGAAAATCGCGTTAATATTCCGTTTCGGTCATAGATAATAAAGAATGGATAGGCCATTTGTGCTTATCATACGGGAATGAATATGAAAATATTTTGAGGTTATAGAGGTCTTAACACAAATAGATAACAGAATTAGGATATAATAGTTTTATTTATTTCACTTTAATTGTCGATATGTCAATATTATAAATTATAAGTAATATATGTAAGTTTATAAATTAATAAATAATAATAGGACAATTAATACAATAGGTTTAAGCATATTTTAAATCTTCATAGTTAATATAATAGTAATTAATTATACGTCATAGATAATATCTTTAATATCTATGTTATACGTAGTTAATATAAATCATTCGTGTCTGAAATGAACTAATTTCGTCAATTTTGACCTTCTTTTTATAGATTTTATATTTACATCATTTATTTTACGTAGCTCGTGGAAACCTCTAATGTCTACATATGTCACAGCAATTAAATTAATAAGTTTATTTTGATGGGTGTCCAAAGCAATATACATTTATAATAAATAAATATTTAATATTATGTATTAATGTTTTTATTATAATTTATAATTTCCAATATCTATTATCTATGCGTCCAGCAATGATAATAATCACAACATTTAATTTTTGATAAGACCTCTGCTAGAATGAGATGCATTGATAAAATCTGTCTTTCTTTCTTCCCCATTACGACACACTTCCTTCTATTCGATTAATATAGCAATGGTCTATCCATTCTTTATTATCTATGGTTTCTGTGTGATCGTAGTTAACTGTTATACAGTTCAAAACGAGGTTATAATAGATCATCATGGGGTTCGTAAAACGATTCTGTCGGAATTTTGTATTTATCCGTACGTACACGATTGTAGGTACTTTAAACGCATCTTGAACGAATTTTGTTAAAAGTTTATGAAAAAGTACTCGTGATACACGCGCGGATACTTTGTCGCAAGGACACATCTTACTAGTGCTGGAATTTTACGCCCTTAGACATTTCTGAATATGCGTCTTCAATGCAAAGTAAAAACAGTCGAAAATTATCAAAAAGGTCTCCAAGATTTTGTTAAAATAATATATTATTTTACTCTATAGAGTCTCCCTCTGTACATTTTTTGAATTCTAGTCGCTCTCTTTTCTATCGTAAAACCACGTCCTAAGTCGAACATTACAACGATCGTATATGATATGCAGGTAAACGTGTCTAGTGTACACATCCTAGTTGGCTTGGACCGGACTCTTACGCATTTATCTATTGTTTGACGACAATTTTCAGGAACGAAGACATTAAATAGGCAAATTTTCAATGTCCGCACTCAGTTTTTATAGTATCTTGTGAGGAACTCAAAGAACGATGTAAAAATCGGTTTGTTTTTTTTTTTTTTTGCAAGACACATCTCGAGTACAATTGCAACAATCATGTCGAAACGTGACATCGACCGCTCTTGCACCGAGCGACGGATTTATATAATACACGGTAAATGCACGTAAACACCAGAGTGAATGCGCGGGTAAAATTGTAATCGAACGAAACCGGACGGTGAGCAAATCGTAAATCCGTCGGCGAGCACTTCGCAGCCGAGTCCGTCGGTCAACGTCTGTCGTCGGCTTGTCCGGAGAGGACGCTGGCACAACGCGCACGGAACGTGTGATTTACCGTCGCAACGGACGTTCCCTCCGTCTAGTTCGGCTCTTACGTGCAAAGCGACGAGAAACCAGTTTCGGGCGCACACCGCATAAACATCCGC